>NW_025289344.1:0-1084 GCF_018294505.1 Triticum aestivum
TCGACCACCTCCAAATCACCTCAATTTTCGCACACATGATCTTTTGCACAAACAAAGCTAGGTTTCCAAGGTTTTATGTTTTTTGAATTTCTTTGAATTTATACTGCTCTCTAGACTGACTGATCAAAACATCGGTCTATACCTCAAGGGGGCATTGTATAATATATTTTTTCCAAATTTTTCTTTCATAGACATGTTTGCCACATGTGGGTCACTGTGTAAAAGAAAATTTGGGTGATTTGGATGTCGTGGAAAAAATCACCTCCGTTCAAAAATAGTTTAAGTAAGGTCAAATGGTCCCTCCGGAATGCGGTGATTTTTTCGACCACCTCCAAATCACCTCAATTTTCCAACACATGATCTCTTGCACAAACTAAGCTAGGTTTCCAAGGTTTTATATTTTTTTGATTTTTTTGAATTTATACTGCCCTCTATACCTCAAGGGGGAATTGTAAAATATATTTTTTCCAAATTTTCTTTCATAGACATGTTTGGCACATGTGGGTCACCGTGTAAAAGAAAATTTGGGTGATTTGGAGGTGGTGGAAAAAATCACCTTTGTTCAAAAACTGGCTTAAGTTAGACCAAATGGTCCCTCCGGAATGCGGTGATTTTTTTAACCACCTCCAAATCACCTCAATTTTCGCACACATGATCTCTTGCACAAACAAAGCTAGGTTTCCAAGATTTTATATTTTTTTGAATTTATACTGCCCTCTAGATTGACTGATCAAAGGTGAATTGGGTGATTTGGAGGTGGTGGAAAAAATCACCTCCGTTCAAAAACTGGCTTAAGTTAGACGAAATGGTCACTCCGGAATTCGGTGATTTTTTCGACCACCTCCAAATCACCTCAATTTTCGCACACATGATCTCTTGCACAAACAAAGTTGGTTTCCAAGGTTATATATTTTTTTGAATTTTTTTGAATTATATTTCCCTCTAGACTGACTGATCAAAACATTGGTCTATAACTCAAGGGGCATTGTAAAATATGTTTTTCCTAATTTTCCTTCATGGACATGTTTGGCACATGTGGGTCACCGTGTAAAAGAATTTTTGGGTGATTTGGAAGTGGTGGAAA
>NW_025289345.1:0-1084 GCF_018294505.1 Triticum aestivum
AAAAAATTGATGGTGCTTAACTGCAAAGCCACAATGCTGTGAAAAGAACTTGATGATGGAAATAGGAAAGCATCATTCACCTTGATGGTTTCCTTTTTCTCCGCCCAAGATCGCTGCAGGAAAGAGGTCCTTGCGATTCACCAGTACATCCCATCGCATGTGTCTGCTCACTATTTGCCTTTTCCTAATATATGAACGAAAACTTTGAAAAATAAAACTCTAAGGTAATCCAGCAAATGAAACTCTCGGTTTTGAGTGGAAGGGGGCACACCTGAGGAATTGAATCAGGACTATCATCCTCTCCAAAGTTTATACTTTTGTAATAGTTGAACAGCAATTTAGATACGTCCGCAACCTAGAGCAACAGAATAGAAGCTTATGAGCATAGTGGTATCTGCAACCTAGGCCATCTGTACATGAACAAAAAGCAACGCACCGAAACAAAAAATTTAACTTCTGGCAAGAACAAAGCTGTAAAAAAAATGATAGAAAACAAAAAAAAAGTGTTTTAAATGACAAATCAAAACTGCAAAGTACAAGTTTACTTTATTTCTAACAGAGGAAGGAAAGTACTCCCTCTGTCCAGAAATACTTGTCGGAGAAATGCATAAAAATGAATGTATCTAGAACTAGAATACATCTAGATACATCTATTCCTCCGACGAGTATTTTCGGTCGGAGGGAGTACTACTGTACAAAAATAGAATGCGAGCTAGCTGGAGCTGTTAATGGTGAGCTCATCCTGACTTCCTTCTTCGCCAGGAATATTTACAGATCACTTTGGCCGTAAGTGGAACATGAAAAGAACTATCAGTGTGGCAAAATAGAAATTTGGCGGGCATTAAATCTAACCTTCCAGCTGTTTTTACATGAAAAATTGTGCATATTAAAATTTACAAACATTGGTTGAATAGGCTTACCTCAACCCATTCATCACAGAATTCCCAAATTGGTGGGCGGTAAAGATTTACATGACCATCAAAAGTACAGACGGCAAGCAAACAACTGAAATAATCATCCATATAAACAAGAAGATGTTAGGCGATAAACTTTTCATTAAGACACAAAATAGCTTCGGATACCA
>NW_025289346.1:0-1084 GCF_018294505.1 Triticum aestivum
AGAGTAAGACTTCGTATTCCCACATGTAGGGCATGGACAACACATAAAACCATTCTGCTTGTTTGCCTCAGCCACTTCGAGAAAATCATGCACGCCCTTAATGTACTCGGAGGTGTGTCTGTCACCGTACATCCATTGCCGGTTCATCTGCGTGCATTATATATAATTAAGTGTGTCAAAAACCATTACAGAACATCATGAATAGATAATTAAGTGACCAAATTAATAGAAGTTCATCATCACATTAGAACCAAAGTACATACATAGTTCTCATCTAACAACATATATATAGCTCTCCAGAGCATCTAATTAATTAAACCATACATTGAAACTATGTAAAACATTTCAATGCGAAAACAAATGCGATCATAATCGCAACCAAGGTAACAATTGATCCAACGGCATAATGATACCAAGCCTCGGTATGAATGGCATATTTTCTAATCTTTCTAATCTTCAAGCACATTGCATCCGTCTTGACCTTGTGATCGTCGACGACATCCGCAACATGCAACTCCAATATCATCTTCTCCTCCTCAATTTTTTTATTTTTTCCTTCAAGTAATTGTTTTCTTCTTCAACTAAATTTAACCTCTCGACAATAGGGTTGGTTAGAATTTCCGGTTCAACCACGTCCTAGATAAATAAAATCTATGTCACGCTGGTCGGTATATTTGTCATAAACAATAAATGAATCAAATAGTTATAAAAAGATAATATATACCACATCCGAATCATAGACAGGACGAGGGCCGACGGGGGCGGATACCAAAACCATCGCACTATGTAATAAGAAGGAATAAAATAGTAAGAAAATTAGACAAGTATCTATCTAAAGTAAGAATTTTTTTCTTTCAAAAAGAAGATAAGAACAAGAGGCTCACCACGGTGTTGCCGGCGACGAGATCGGCGCGGGCGGTCGACGGCGGTGAAGACGGGAATGGGACGTGACGGGCCGCTAAACCTAGACAAATCTCGAGGAAAATGGAGCTCGGAGGTCGAGTTTCGAGAGGAGAAAGATTAACTAGTGTGGCTCGGGCATTTCATCGAACACCTCATGTGCATAGGAGGTGAGCTAGAGCAC
>NW_025289347.1:0-1084 GCF_018294505.1 Triticum aestivum
TTTCTGATGTTGATAATTTTCTCTTTATGTAGGATCAGAATATATCAGCGATGTATAATCGTGACAATTTGAAGTCCATAGACGCACATCCAACAGAGCCATGGTTAGTGCATTAACTTCTAGCTAGCACAATATGGACATGTACAAATTTCCGTTCCTTGGCTCAAGTGAATGTGTTGGATTGTATGACGTTAAATCCTACTTCCTCCGTTCGGAATTACTCGTCCAAGAAATGAATGTATCTAGATGTATTTTAGTTGTAGATACATCCATTTTTGTGACAAGTAATTCCGAACGGAGGGAGTACGTCCTACAATAAATTCCCTCTTGTCACACAGGATTTTAACAGGTCATATAAGTGGATATGCTCGCGTATGGGACTATGAGATGACGGTAAGCTAACGGACTCTCATATGAAATATATTTCTGTTCTCTTTCGAATTTATGTACCATTGATAAATTGAGAAAGGGACATCACAACAAAAGCTTGATCAACATGTGTATATGTTGGCAAGTGGAATGATTGCCTTGGCCTTTTCCGTTGAACTAACAAAGTGATTTTGTACGGCATGCAGTACCCGACGAATTTTTTTGAAGTGTCCGACAATGCAGGTATTATTTTTTGACTCGTAACTTGCAGGCATACAGTACCAGATGAATTTATGTACTGTTGATAAATGGTCAAGTAGAATGAATGACAATTATGCCCAGCTGTATTGTCATGTAAATACACACTGCAATTGAGTACTTACTAAATTGACCACTCTCACTGCAGTAATGGTCGTCAAATTTATTGCAAGAAAGGAATGTATTGTAGCTTTGACATCTGATGGTAACCTTCATGTGTATGACTGTCCGTGTGTCACAAAAATTGAAAAGACTACACATGTTAAACCTGTTAGTGGCTGTTCGGTACTAGCTGTTCATCCAACTTTACCATCAGTGTTGTCAGCGTCCAATACTGGCCTAATAGTTTTAGACTGGGACCAGGCCTGGGAGCAGACACAAGAATTTCAGACTTATAATAACCCAGGGTCAGTGGCATTTAACCCTGGGGACGACAAATGTTTCACGGGTGGGTTTC
>NW_025289348.1:0-1084 GCF_018294505.1 Triticum aestivum
ATCAAAGTATAAGTCATGTAAAGACCGACATGACAAAACTGAAAAGATAGCAGAACATCTCTAAACTTGACATCAACGCCCGTTACCTGCCTCCGGCACCACCACAGCAACCACCAAAGAAAAGAATGACAAATCACCTCCTCGCCCGAGATCGACGTGGCTCCATTGCTGATATGCAGCTTTGCAGACCTTCAAGGTGGCTCACCAAAAGTGAAGCCCTTGCCGTTGAATGAATCAGACCGGGGCAACACCCGGGACACGACATCGAACTACAGATCCGGCACCCCACCACGACTAAGACGTCAAAGGAAGAAACCATACGTGCCATCCATGAACCACGAGCCCAGCACACATTCCGTCTTTCAGATGTCGTCGATGCAGACCACAATCTGCATCCGCTCCTCGACCACCTCCCAAGCTCTGCACCGGTGCTGGAGCAACGCCGTCGCAACGGCGGAGCCCTAGGACACATGTCCACCGCGAGGATGCCGCCGTCGCCACGCCATCCTTACTTGAATAGACTGGTTTTTAAATCCATCCCCAACCATAGAACAGATGGCCTCGTCAGGGAAGGATCCGAAGAATCTTTATTCAGCTTCATCATCGTGGTCACCGAAGCAAAGACGATGAACAACCTAAAAACCTAGACTAAGAAGGAGTAGAAACAATTCACACGCATGGATTCGGTGACCCCTCTCACCACCGACGACCGAGGTCGCCAACGGAGGGGAGCCGCTGAAGGACGGCGCTGGAAGACTGGTCTCTCCTGGCGGCGGCTAGGGTTACAGCCGCCAGGGAACGAGAAGAAAACGATAGAGACCGTGGAAGACCCCGTATATAAATGTACATATTGCTAAGCAAGTGGACATACATGGGGCTATAGTATGCACTGCTACAGTAAGTCGCTATTCTGGTACACATGGCTATAACTGGTTAGTACTTTGAAAAATTGCCTGACCGAATTAAGCCAAAAATATATTGTATTGTTTTCGGGAACAAAAATATATACTCCCCTGTTCATATTACTTGTCGTTTAAATGGATGTATCTAAATGTATTTTAGTGCTAGATATATCCGTTTGAGC
>NW_025289349.1:0-1084 GCF_018294505.1 Triticum aestivum
TGCAGCCTCAAATATTTCTTTTGACACACGTGAGTGATCACTTTTATTTTTATTATCTACAAGTTGCAGCTATTGCCTTTGTTGACCTAGACTATTGATGAGCCTTATTATCTGAAAATGCAGTATTCTTCATTGGATCTTGATAGAAATGGATGTATATTTGATTCACCGAGACCGTGTGACCATTGATGTACGATATTTTTTGACCTACACTATTGATGATACTTTTTACCTGGAAATGTAGTATTCTTCATTGGAACTTGGTATAAATGGATGTATATTTGCTGCATTGAGACCGTGTGGCGATACGTGAACAAGGGATCTGCATAGAATTCTCCCGTGGAGCTAACCTTTTGACACAACATGACACACATTATGTGTTCCTTTACCCTTTCTTCCTCTGTTATTTCCACATCTTTGTTCTTTCCATTCTTTTTTGTTATTCACCATATATAGGTCGATTTCTAGTGGCGCGGTAGATCTGAGTCCGCCGACGACGCAGTGGCAGCGTGGTGATGGGAGGAGGTGGCGAAGCTGCGGGCTTCGTGGAAGATCTGGTGGTGCCGACTTCTCGGTGGGCGTGCTTGGTCATGGCGGCATAGGTCGCAGTGGCCGGCGGCTTGGCCGGTCGGCGATGGCGGTACATGGCCGGTGGCAGCGACGATGTTCTGTCTGGAACCCGAGGCGGCGGCTCTGGAGGGTGGCGGCTGGTGAAGTTAGGGCTTCCCGCGCCGGCATCGCGTGGTGCAGTCCCTGTCCAAGGCGGATCTGTGACGATGATCTGCTATGGATTGGTTCGGATCAGAGGCGATGACGAGCGCGCGGGATCCTTCTCGGCGGCTCTCGCGGCTTGGCGAGGCGGGATGGGAGCCCTCCTCCTAGGTTCCAGTGGTGGCACACTCAGGCAGTGGCCGGTGCGCCAGGGCTCCTACGGTGGCACTGTTGTTGCAGTTGGTCGCCCGATCTAGGCGGCTGGATCTGGGGCTTTGAAGGCTGTCGAGACGGTGCACAGGTTGTCGGGTGGATTTCTTGGGACGGACCCGGGTAAAAACCTGGTCTTCGGTCGATGGTCGGAGCCGGTGAC
>NW_025289350.1:0-1084 GCF_018294505.1 Triticum aestivum
TTCAAAATGCCCCATTCAAAGCCACATAATCGATTTTCAACCCTTTCCGACTTCATTTGTTATTTTTCATGCATTTACTGATTTTTTTGAGCTATAAGACCCTGAAATTGAAAAAAGCACTAAAAATGAACTCTGAAAAGGTTGAAAGTTGGCATGGTGTCATCATTTCACCCACATAGCATGGGCAAGAATGTAGAGAGGCTTACGCCAAAAACTGGATGCACTTCGTGTACAAAACGGACGATCTCATTCGAAGTATCAGGGTTTCACACGGAAACTCGTCTGTTACAAAGGGATTTCATTTTATTGATCTTATTTGAACTCCATAGTTTTTCTGTGTTCAAAATGCACCATTCAAAGCCACATGATCAATTTTCAACCCTTTCTGACTTCATTTGTTATTTTTCGTGCATTTACTGATTTTTTTGAGCTATAAGACCCTGAAATTGAGAAGCACTACAAATGAACTCTGAAAAGGTTGAAAGTTTGCATGGTGTCATCATTTCACCCACATAGCATGTGCAAGAAAGTAGAGACGCTTAAGGCAAAAACTGGATGCAGTTCGTGTACAAAACGGACAATCTCATTCGAAGTATCAGGGTTTCACACGGAAACTCGTCTGTTACAAAGGGATTTCATTTTCTTGAACTTATTTGAACTCCTAGTTTTGCTGTTTTCAAAATGCCCCATTCAAAGCCACATAATCGATTTTCAACCCTTTCTGACTTCATTTGTTATTTTTCATGCATTTACTGATTTTTTTGAGCTATAAGACCCTGAAATTGAAAAAAGCACTAAAAATGAACTCTGAAAAGGTTGAAAGTTGGCATGGTGTCATCATTTCACCCACATAGCATGGGCAAGAAAGTAGAGAGGCTTACGCCAAAAACTGGATGCACTCGTGTACAAAACGGACAATCTCTGTCGAAGTATCACGGTTTCACATGGAAACTCGTCTGTTACAAAGGGATTTCATTTTATTGATCTTATTCGAACTCCATAGTTTTTCTGTGTTCAAAATGCACCATTCAAAGCCACATCATCAATTTTCAACCCTTTCTGACTTCATTTGTTATTTTTCATG
>NW_025289351.1:0-1084 GCF_018294505.1 Triticum aestivum
CAGTCCAAGCACTCGCCTAAGTTGTGAAAATCCTACCGAGTGAAGAGCAACCCTCTCACTCGGGGGCTTAGCTGCAGCCCTGTGCTCGCCTAAGTTACAAAAATCCTACCGAGTGAAGAGCAACCCTCTCACTCGGGGGCTTAGCTGCAGTCCAAGCGCTCGCCTAAGGTATAAAAACCCTGCCAAGTGGAGAGCAACCCTCTCATTCGGAGGGCTTAGCTGCAGCCCAGTGCTCGTCTAAGTGGACTAAAGAATAAGTCGATTGCAGCACAGGCACCTTGCTTTGAACCTGCAAAAGACATTCCGAGCCGAAGGCAATCGTATTCAAGCACCAAATCCAAGTTTGAATCGACATCTAAAGGAACCGAAAGTGCTCAGGCGTCAAGCCTGTTAAGGTTTGTCGGTTACAATTTCACTCGGCATACCGAGGCAAATTCAAAGCGTCGAGCCAGAAGAAGTTTTTTACCCCTCCTGTGGAGGGCTGGAAGGTGCAACAAATTCATCAAGGTCAATCCCGTCGGCGATCCGAGTGGCAGCTGCAAGGAAAGTTTCCATAAAGGATCTGAAGTCGTGCTTCTTGGTATTGGCCACCCGAAGGGCCCCCAGCTTCTCTTCTCGCGCATCTTTGCAGTGGACTCGGGCCAGACACAGAGCGACATCTGCACCACACCGAGCCGAGGACTTCTTCCACTCCTGCACTCGACCAGGGATCGTGTTCAAGCGGGCCATCAGCGACTCAAGGTCATTCTGAAGTGTCTCCTCAGGCCAGAGCGTCGAGTCGATGCGAGATGTGGCGGCCTTCAGCCTTGCGAGATAGTCCACGACAGCTGCAACACGAGACTCCAGTCGGAAAACATCCATGGCAACTTCGTCGTTCACCGGAGAATTGACGGGGTCAAGGTTTGGCTCCAGTCGGCTGGTTTCTTCTTCAAAGTTTTGACAAAATTCTGCAAGGGTGATCACTAAGTCAAGGAGATAGTCGAATGGAAAAAGCCACAATTGGAAATATTTGCCAAACATGGAGGTCTACCTTCAAGCATAAGGAACAACTTCTTGGCAAGGCCACTCAGGAAGGCCTCCAGTT
>NW_025289352.1:0-1084 GCF_018294505.1 Triticum aestivum
TTTTTTTAGTATTATTAGAATGAATTTGTTATTTCGTATAGAAATAACTGAACGGAGTGGAATAAAAAATCGTGGTTGGGAAGGTTACTATAGCAAAAGCCATTGGAATTAATATTTTATATATCGAAATAATTAGTTTTGTTATTAATGAGAAAAAGGGTGGCTAAAAGAAGAGAAATCATTAGTTATTCATTAAGGTTAATTTGATTCAATGACCAGAGTTCCGCGAGGATATATAGCCCGGAGACGACGAACAAAAATGCGTTCATTTGCCTCAAACTTTAGAGGGGCTCATTTAAGACTTAATCGAATGATTACCCAACAGGTAAAAAGAGCTTTTGTTTCCTCTCATCGAGATAGAGGTAGGCAAAAGAGGGATTTTCGTCGTTTGTGGATCACTCGGATAAACGCAGCAACGCGGGTATATAAAGTATTCGATAGTTATAGTAAATTAATACACAACCTGTACAAGAAGAAATTGATTCTTAATCGTAAAATGCTTGCACAAGTAGGTGTATCAAATCCAAATAATCTTTACACGATTTCCAATAAAATAAAGATCATCAATTAAAGGTATAAATAAAGTAATATACTGGAATAATAAAAGATGAATTCCCGGAGAGGGAACTCCGGGAAGATACAATAAATTAAGATTAAGTGGTAGGAATCAACGAGCTGGATTACTTTCTTTATAATATATATAGGTCTGGCCCTTTCGAATTCTAATAAAACATCAACAATCGGAACTTAAGTTCCGGTTGTTGTTTCTTAAATTTTGGTTGTTGTTTCTTAAGTTTCGATTGGAATTGTACTTTTGCGTTAATTGAGGAATATGTCTATTTTTTCTGGGTCTAGAACCTGTAATTATTGAAATTGACTGGGCTTGAAATTGCTTTTCGTTCTCATAGTTACGAAACGGTAAGAAAGATAAAATACGAGCCTGTTTTATAGCAAGAGTAATTAATCGTTGTTGTTTCAAGGTTAATCTATTTATTCGTCTTGATAATATTTTTCCTTGTTCACTAATAAATCTATTAATTAAACTCATGTTTCTATAATCAATTCGATCTCCCGGGCCAATCCG
>NW_025289353.1:0-1084 GCF_018294505.1 Triticum aestivum
GTCCAGGTTTATCGCCTATTCGGGTTCCATCCGCAAGGAGATCCGGCCGGGGTGTCGCTCACGGCCCCAAACGATGTGTGCAGGGTTCCCAAGCCCACCAACCGGGTGCCACTTGGTACACCGTGCCACGGTGCCTAGTCTGTCCCAAGCCCACCTGTACCGGGTGCCACTTGGTAGACTACTAACACTACCTACAAACACCAGAAACTAGTTGCAACTCCTGGACAGAGATCATGTTGATTAATAAGTCGAGAGGGGCACTTAAGCATTCCAATGTGTGGTAGTAGCTGGTCATGGATCACAAACACAGAACTCAGTTCCTAAGGACGGCTGCAATGAGACAACCCACCATGTACTCCTACATGGCCTCTCACCGCTACCTTTACCAAAACGTGTTCACACACTTAGCTTACACACATGGGGACATGTTCACACGCCTCTGATTCATCCCCGATGAATCAGACCTGACTCAACTCTAAGCAGTAGCAGGCATGACAAACAAGCACGTATGAGTAGGCACATTAGGGCTCAAACAACTCCTACTCATGCTAGTGGGTTTCATCTATTTACTGTGGCAATGACAGGTCATGCAAAGGATAAAGGGGTTCAACTACCGCAGCAAGTAACAAATATGTCGTTGTTGTCCTAATGCAGTAAAAGAGAGCAGGAGCGAGAGAGTGGGATTGTATCGGAATGAACAAGGGGGTTTTGCTTGCCTGGCACTTCTGAAGGTAACATTGAGTCTTCATCAGTGTCAACGATCACATCATCGGGTATCTCGTCTATCGAGAGGGGACAGATACCGGCAACACAGAAAACACAATCAATGCAATGCACAATATGATGCATGATCATGACATGGCAAGATGAATGTGTTTTGAGCTAATGCAACTAGCAACAGATTAAATGAGGTTGGTTTGAATACAAGATTCAAATTCAAACTCCATATGTGATTATTTAAATGCCCTTTATATGATTTGTGCTAAACAGCACCTATAAGTTGTTCTAACATGCATGAAAATGGTACAGATGGATTCCTTGAATTTTTCTGATAATTTTTCATATATAATTTATTAAATTTGGA
>NW_025289354.1:0-1084 GCF_018294505.1 Triticum aestivum
CCCCAAGACGCGCGAGCAATGAGCATCGAGCTTAAACATATCGCAAACGTCAAACATAATATAACGGGATTAATATATATCGCGCACGTGCGACATGTTTGTCACAAGGCGCAAAAAATAATTATAAAAGGAATGCAACACGAGGACTTCCCAGGAGGTCACCCATCCTAGTACTACTCTCGCCCAAGCACGCTTAACTTCGAAGTTCTGATGGGATCCGGTGCTTTAGTGCTGGTATGATCGCATCCGACATGTTTCCCCGTCTTCGTCCCTTATGCTTGCCACTCCCAGGTCCGCTCCAAAGACGATTCTACATTCTCACTACCATTACAACCGTTCCCTAACAATGGATAATGTCCTATACTACTTACTCTCCCGCTCAATCACGGAGACGAGTTTTCCACGGTTTCCACCCCTCCCTCCATACCGCAGTAACACGAGTTTTTTCCACCCCTTTCAGAACGCGCTCTTCGCGCCACAAAGCCGCCCCAAGACGCGCGAGCAATGAGCATCGAGCTTAAACATATCGCAAACGTCAAACATAATATAACGGGATTAATATATATCGCGCACGTGCGACATGTTTGTCACAAGGCGCAAAAAATAATTATAAAAGGAATGCAACACGAGGATTTCCCAGGAGGACACCCATCCAAGTACTACTCTCGCCCAAGCACGCTTAACTTCGGAGTTCTGATGGGATCCGGTGCTTTAGTGCTGGTATGATCGCATCCGACATGTTTCCCCGTCTTCGTCCCTTATGCTTGCCACTCCCAGGTCCGCTCCAAAGACGATTCTACATTCTCACTACCATTACAACCGTTCCCTAACAATGGATAATGTCCTATACTACTTACTCTCCCGCTCAATCACGGAGACGAGTTTTCCACGGTTTCCACCCCTCCCTCCATACTGCAGCAACACGAGTTTTTTCCACCCCTTTCAGAACGCGCTCTTCGCGCCACAAAGCCGCCCCAAGACGCGCGAGCAATGAGCATCGAGCTTAAACATATCGCAAACGTCAAACATAATATAACGGGATTAATATATATCGCGCACGTGCGACATGTTTGTCACAAGGCGC
>NW_025289355.1:0-1084 GCF_018294505.1 Triticum aestivum
GGACAAGTTTCGGGGTTATCGGTATTGTACCGGGACCACCGGAAGGGTCCCGGGGGTCCACCGGGTGGGTCCACCTGTCCCGGGGGGCCACATGGGCTGTAAGGGGGTGCGCCTTGGCCTAATGGGCCAAGGGCACCAGCCCCACATAGGCCCATGCGCCTAGGGTTTAAGGGGGCAAGAGTCCTAGGAGGGTAAGGCACCTCCTAGGTGCCTTGGGGGGAGGGAAAACCCCCCTTGGCCGCCGCACCCCCTAGGAGATTGGATCTCCTAGGGCCGGCCACCCCCCCTTGGCACCCCTATATATAGTGGGGGAGAGGAGGGACTTCATACCTGAACGCCCTGGCCTTTGGTTGCCTCCTTCTCCCTCCCCAACACCTCCTCCACCTCCATAGTGCTTAGCGAAGCTCTGCCGGAGTACTGCAGCTCCATCAACACCACGCCGTCGTGCTGCTGCTGGTGCCATCTCCCTCAACCTCTCCTCCCTTCCTTGCTGGATCAAGAAGGAGGAGACGTGGCTGTTCCGTACGTGTGTTGAGCGCGGAGGTGCCGTCCGTTTGGCGCTGGTCATCGGTGATTTGGATCACGTCGAGTACGACTACATCATCACCTTGCAAGCTTCCGCACGTGATCTACAAGTGGTATGTAGATGCAAACTCTCTCCCTAGACTCGTTGCTTAGATGAACTCATAGATGGATCTTGGTGAAACCGTAGGAAAAATTTTAATTTTCTGCAACGTTCCCCAACAGTGGTATCAGAGCTAGGTCTATGCGTAGTTCTCTTTGCACGAGTAGAACACAACTTTGTTGTGGGCGTGGATTTTGTCATCTTACTTGCCTCTACTAGTCTTTTCTTGCTCAACGGTATTGTGGGATGAAGCGGCCCGGACCAACCTTACACGTACTCTTACGTGAGACCGGTTCCACCGACTGACATGCACAAGTTGCATAAGGTGGCTGGCGGGTGTCTGTCTCTCCCACCTTAGTTGGAGCGGAATCGATGAACAGGGCCCTTATGAAGGGTAAATAGAAGTTGACAAAATCACGTTGTGGTGATTCGTAGGTAAGAAAACGTTCTTGCTAGAAC
>NW_025289356.1:0-1084 GCF_018294505.1 Triticum aestivum
GATTCAGTTTAGCTTGACTTTTAATATGTTTCAAAGATTCATGATCAGAATGTATAACAAATTCTTTGGGCCATAAATAATGTTGCCATGTTTCTAAAGTCCGAACAAGAGCATATAATTCTTTATCATAAGTAGAATAATTCAGACTAGGCCCACTCAATTTTTCAGAAAAGTATGCAACAGGTTTGCCATCTTGTAATAACACACCTCCTAATCCAATTCCACTAGCATCACATTCAAGCTCAAAAGTCTTATTAAAATCAGGAAGTTGGAGTAAAGGAGCATGTGTCAACTTATCTTTCAATACCGTGAAGGCTTCTTCCTGTGCGGTACCCCAAACAAAAGGCACATCCTTCTTTGTAAGCTCGTTGAGAGGTGTAGCAATGGTGCTGAAATCTCTCACAAAACGCCTATAGAATCCAGCGAGGCCAAGAAAACTCCTCACTTGTGTGACCGTTTTGGGCTGCGGCCAACTCTCAATAGCTTCAATCTTGGCTTTATCAACTTCAATTCCCTGTGGAGTAACAACATAGCCAAGAAAAGATACTCGGTCGGTGCAAAAGGTGCACTTCCCAAGGTTACCAAACAAACGTGCATCACATAGAGCAATAA
The DNA here is from genome assembly GCF_018294505.1 of Triticum aestivum. Lineage (NCBI taxonomy): Eukaryota > Viridiplantae > Streptophyta > Magnoliopsida > Poales > Poaceae > Triticum > Triticum aestivum. Next base: position 613 of record NW_025289356.1, read on the forward strand.
AAACAGCACGTAAATGTTCCAAATGTTCCTCCAAAGATCTGCTATAAATCAATATGTCATCAAAGTAAACTACCACAAATCGTCCAATGAAAGCACGTAAAACTTCGTTCATTAATCTCATGAAAGTACTAGGTGCATTAGTTAATCCAAAAGGCATGACTAACCACTCATATAATCCAAACTTAGTTTTAAATGTTGTTTTCCATTCATCTCCCAATTTCATACGAATTTGATGGTAGCCACTACGCAAATCAACTTTGGAGAATATTGTAGAGCCACTCAATTCATCAAGCATATCATCTAGCCTAGGAATAGGATGACGATAACGAATAGTAATATTATTAATGCCTCTACAATCAACACACATACGTGATGTACCATCCTTTTTCGGCACTAGAATAATAGGAACAGCACAAGGACTAAGGGATTCGCGTATATAACCTTTGTCGAGAAGCTCTTGTACTTGACGCAT
>NW_025289357.1:0-1084 GCF_018294505.1 Triticum aestivum
AGGGAGTCCGGCCGAGGTTTCCCATACGGCCCCGAACGATGTGAACAGGGTTCCCGAGATACCTAACGGGTATCCGGTACACCCGGCCACGTACCTACCGCATCACAGCCCACCCCTACGGTCAGCGCTGTCCATGGCCTCCAGTAGGCTACAAACACCAGAAACTACTTGCAACTCCTGGACAGAGAGCTAGGGTGAATAAGAAGTCGAGCGGGGTCATATTTCAGGGCCCAATGCATGGTAGTAGCTGTATCTTAAATCACATATACAGATCTCGGTGCTTAGGGTCGGCTTCAATGAAACAACCCACCATGTACTCCTACATGGCCTCTCATCGATACCTTTACCAAATCGTGTTCACCACACCACTCTCATTACCGACATTAACATTTCACTCTAGCCCATCACCCAGATGAACCAAACCTGACACGACTCTAAGCATAGCAGGCATAGCAAGGTAGGAACAACACATACACATGGCTCAATCAACTCCTACACATGCTAGTGGGTTTCATCTAGTTACTGTGGCAATGACAGGTCATGCAGAGGAAATGGGTTCAACTACCGTAGCACACAGCAGTTTGAAACGCGTTGTCTTAATGCAGTAAAAGAGAGCAGGAGCGAGAACATGGGATTGTATCGATATGATCAAATGGTTGGTTGCTTGCCTGATGGTTCGATGCACTGATATGGTTCTTCGTTAGGGTAATCACGGTACTCCTCGGGGGCAGAACCTGTCGCAAAGGACATCGATACACAAGCATCACCAAACAATGTGCAACAATATGATGCATGCATGAAACATGGCAATATGAGTGTGTTGGGCTAATGCAACTAAAACCAGAAGGGTTTGAACAAATTTGAATCAAGGATTCAAATTTCAAACTCAAACATGGCCTCTTTTAAGTGCTTTTTCTTGTTCTGCTTAAAACATCAATTTAACTTGTTTGATCATGCATGAAAATAGTACAGATGGATAGATTGGATTTTTCTGATCATTTTTCATATATAATTTGTCCAATTTGGAGTTACAGAATAAAAGTTATGAATTTTTGAAGTTTAAATAATATTCTGGAATTTCCTG
>NW_025289358.1:0-1084 GCF_018294505.1 Triticum aestivum
ACTTTGGTGCACTCGAGCATGTGCTTGTAGTTCAATTTTGAATTATGCACATTAAATGCCCAGAAGTTCAATTAATGTATAGAAAAGTCCAAACGAACCCGGAATAATTCCAAAATTTAGCACGATACTTCTATTTGGTCTAATCTGCCTGTGTAAAAAAATTAAGGCGGGAGAAGGCAGTGTATGTATGTTGTTTCGCACACGGAGGTGAAACGTTCCCTCTTGGAACCACGAGCCTTCTTGAGAGAAGCTCCGGTTTGCAAGAAGCTTGTTCCAATTCAGCCAAAAAAATTACCACAACATGTTGGTGCCATGTCATGGCACCATGCCAAGTTTCATGATTTTAAGGCGTCTTTAGGATTTACATGAATTAAAAATCCGAGTTTCTCAATCTTTCCGGCCGAGCCACGACGCCACATGTTTGAATTTCATTCCCATTTCTTGCATGGGACCTAGGAATTAACCCAAGGACACACATGTGATTTTTCAACCTACTTTGGTGCACTCGAGCATGTGCTTGTAGTTCAATTTTGAATTATGCACATTAAATGCCCAGAACTTCAATTAATGTATAAAAAAGTCCAAACGAACCCTGAATAATTCCAAAATTTAGCACGATACTTCTATTTGGTATAATCTGCCTGTGTAAAAAAATTAAGGCGGGAGAAGGCAGTGTATGTATGTTGTTTCGCACACGGAGGTGAAACGTTCCCTCTTGGAACCACGAGCCTTCTTGAGAGAAGCTCCGGTTTGCAAGAAGCTTGTTCCAGTTCAGCCAAAAAAATTACCACAGTGACATGGCACCATGCCAAATTTCATGATTTTAAGGCGTCTTTTGGATTTACAAGAATTAAAAATCCAAGTTTTTCAATCTTTCCGGCCGAGCCACGATGCCACATGTTTGAATTTCATTCCCATTTCTTGCATGGGACCTAGATATTAACCCAAGGACACATATGTGATTTTTCAACCAACTTTGGTGCACTCGAGCATGTGCTTGTAGTTCAATTTTGAATTATGCACATTAAATGCCCAGAAATTCAATTAATGTATAAAAAAGTCCGAACGAACCCGGAATAATTCC
>NW_025289359.1:0-1084 GCF_018294505.1 Triticum aestivum
CTCCGCCACAAAGTAACAGTCGAGGGCCGTCGGGAACCCAGGCCCACCTCTACCGGGATGGAGCCACCTGTCCTTTCAGCCCCCTCATCAGAATCACTTGCGGTTACTCATCGAGCTGACCCGACTTTAGTCACCATCTGTATAGTATGTATGTATGTATATACCCGTGATCACCTCCCGAGTGATCACGGCCCAATAGTATAGCAAGGCAGACTGACAAGAATGTAGGGCCAATGATGATAAACTAGCATCCTATACTAAGCATTTAGGATTGCAGGTAAGGTATCAACAGGTGTAGCAACAATGTCAGGCTATGCATCAGAATAGGATCAACGGAAAGCAGTAACATGCTACACTACTCTAATGCAAGCAGTATAGAGTAGAATAGGCGATATCTGGTGATCAAGGGGGGGGCTTGCCTGGTTGCTCTGGCAAGAGAGAGGGGTCGTCAACTCCGTAGTCGAACTGGGCAGCAGCAGCGTCGGTCTCGTAGTCTACCGGAGAGAAGAGGGGGAAGAAATAATGAATACAATGCAAACAAATGCATATCGATGCATGACATGACAAGTAACGATGCTAGGTGTGCCCAATCGCGGTAGTAGGTGATACCGACGAAGGGGGGAAACATCCGGGAAAGTATTCCCGGTGTTTCGCGTTTTCGGACAGATGAACCGGAGGGGAAAAGTTGCGAGTTCGATAGGTTAGGGGTGTGTGGCGGACGAACGGACTGCGTATCCGAAATCGTCTCGTCGTTCTGAGCAACTTTCATGTATAAAGTTTTTCCATCCGGGCTACGGTTTATTTTATATTGATTTTCTAAAGTTTAAATCATTTTTAGAATTTATTTAATTAATTTAATCAACATTATCCAGAATAGTGTCTGCTGACGTCATGATGACGTCAGCATGACGTCAGCAGTCAACAGGGGTTGACTTGGTCAACCTGACGTGTGGGTCCAGTGGGACCCACCTGTCATACCCTGTTTAGGCTAATCAGGTTTTAGCTAAACTAATCACAGTTTAATTAGACTAATTAGTTAATTTGATTAATCTAATTATGATTAATTAACTTAATTAATTCCTTA
>NW_025289360.1:0-1084 GCF_018294505.1 Triticum aestivum
GATCTATGATGTCTCTTACCGATCTACCGCTCTCATTTTGGGGCTATGCTTTAGAGACTGCCGCATTCACTTTAAATAGGGCTCCGTCGAAATCCGTTGAGACGACACCGTATGAATTATGGTTTGGGAAGAAACCTAAGCTGTCGTTTCTAAAAGTTTGGGGATGCGATGCTTATGTCAAGAAACTTCAACCTGAAAAGCTCGAACCCAAGTCGGAAAAATGCGTCTTCATAGGATACCCTAAGGAAACCATTGGGTATACCTTCTACCTCAGATCCGAAGGCAAGATCTTTGTTGCCAAGAACGGGTCCTTTCTGGAGAAAGAGTTTCTCTCGAAAGAAGTAAGTGGGAGGAAAGTGGAACTTGATGAAGTACTACCTCTTGAACCGGAAAGTAGCGCAGCTCAGGAACATGTTCCTGTGGTGCCTGCACTGACTAGAGAGGAAGCTAATGATGATGATCAAGGTACTTCGGATCAAGTTACTACTGAACTTCGTAGGTCCACGAGGACACGTTCCACACCAGAGTGGTATGGCAACCCTGTCCTGGAAATCATGTTGTTAGACAACGGTGAACCTTCGAACTATGAAGAAGCAATGGCGGGCCCAGATTCTGACAAATGGCTAGAAGCCATGAAATCCGAGATAGGATCCATGTATGAAAACGAAGTATGGACTTTGACTGACTTGCCCGATGATCGGCGAGCCATAGAAAATAAATGGATCTTTAAGAAGAAGACAGACGCGGATGGTAATGTGACCATCTATAAGGCTCGACTTGTCGCTAAGGGTTATCAACAAGTTCAAGGGGTTGACTACGATGAGACTTTCTCACCCGTAGCGAAGCTGAAGTCCGTCCGAATCATGTTAGCAATTGCCGCATTCTATGATTATGAGATATGGCAAATGGACGTCAAAACGGCATTCCTTAACGGCTTTCTTAAGGAAGAATTGTATATGATGCAGCCGGAAGGTTTTGTCGATCCTAAGAATGCTAACAAGGTATGCAAGCTCCAGCGCTCCATCTATGGGCTGGTGCAAGCATCTCGGAGTTGGAACATTCGATTTGATGAGATGATCAAAGC
>NW_025289361.1:0-1084 GCF_018294505.1 Triticum aestivum
GAGCTTTAAGTCTTAACTTCGTACCTTACAATTCAGGCAAGAACTTCTTCTTTGACTGATCCATCTTGAATACCTTCAAGATCATGTCAAGGTATGTGCTCATTTGAAAGTACCATTAAGCGTTTTGATCTATCCTTATAGATCTTGATGCTCAATGTTCAAGTAGCTTAATCCAGGCTTTCCATTGAAAAACACTTTCAAAATAACCCTATATGCTTTCCAGAAATTCTACGTCATTTCTGATCAACAATATGTCAACAACATATACTCATCAGAAATTCTATAGTGCTCCCACTCACTTCTTTGGAAATACAAGTTTCTCATAAACTTTGTACAAACCCAAAATCTTTGATCGTCATCAAAGCATACATTCCAACTCCGAGATGCTCACTCCAGTCCTTAGAAGGATTGCTGGAGCTAGCATACCTTTTAGCATCCTTAGGATTGACAAAACCTTTCTGATTGTATCACATACAACCTTTCCTCACGAAAACTGGTAAGGAAACTCGTTTTGATATCCATCTGCCAGATTTCATAAATACAGCTAATGCTAACATGAATCCGACGGACTTTAAGCATCGCTACGGATGAGAAAATCTCATCGTAGTCAACTCCTTGAACTTGTGAAAAAAATTTCGCCACAAGTCGAGCTTCATGGACGGTGACATTACCATCCACGTCCGTCTTCTTCTTAAAGATCCATTTATCTTAATGGCTTGCCGATCATCGGGCAAGTCCACCAAAGTCCATGGATCCGTTCTCGGATTTTATGGCCTCGAGCCATTTATCGGAATCCGGGCCCACCATCGCTTCTCCATAGCTCGTAGGTTCATTGTTGTCCAGCAACATGACTTCCAAGACAGGATTACGTACCACTCTGAAGTAGTACGCATCCTTGTCATCCCACGAGGTTTGGTAGTGACTTGATCCGAAGTTTCATGATCAATATCATAAGCTTCCACTTCAATTGGTGTAGGTGCCACAGGAACAACTTCCTGTGCCCTGCCACACACTAGTTGAAGAGACGGTTCAATAACCTCATCAAGTCTCCACCATCCTCCCACTCAACTCTTTCGAGAGAAAC
>NW_025289362.1:0-1084 GCF_018294505.1 Triticum aestivum
TCGTGATACTAAATTTCTTAGCCACTTTTGGAGATGTTTATGGGCTAAGTTGGGGACTAAACTGCTTTTTAGTACTACTTGTCACCCCCAAACTGATGGACAAACTGAAGTCGTCAATAGAACGTTGTCTACTATGCTTAGGGCTGTTTTGAAGAATAATAAGAAAATGTGGGAGGAATGCTTGCCTCATATTGAATTTGCTTATAATCGTTCATTGCATTCTACTACTAAGATGTGCCCTTTTGAAGTTGTGTATGGTTTCCTACCTCGTGCACCTATTGATTTGTTGCCTCTTCCATCTTCGGAGAAGGTTAATTTTGATGCTAAACAACGTGCTGAATTGATTTTAAAAATGCATGAGTTAACTAAGGAAAACATTGAGCGTATGAATGCTAAATATAAACTTGCTGGAGATAAGGGTAGAAAACATGTTGTGTTTGCACCTGGAGATCTTGTTTGGTTACATTTGCGTAAGGATAGATTTCCTGATTTGCGCAAATCAAAGCTAATGCCAGGTGCTGATGGTCCCTTTAAGGTGTTAGAGAAAATAAATGATAATGCATATAAACTTGAGCTGCCTGCAGATTTTGGGGTTAGTCCCACTTTTAACATTGCAGATTTGAAGCCTTATTTGGGTGGGGAAGATGAACTTCCGTTGAGGACGACTTCATTTCAAGAAGGGGAGGATGATGAGGACATCAATACAATTGTTACACCCACAGCCCCTGCTGCTATACATACTGGACCAATTACTAGAGCTCGTGCACACCAACTAAATTACCAGGTACTTTCGTTTCTTGGTAATGATTCTAATGTTCATGAGAATATGATGCTGCCTAAATTGGATACATTTGTTTTGCTTACAAATGAAGGGCCTAGCTTGGAGAAGGATGAACATTGGAGCAAGAACAAGCATGGAGATGATGGCATGCGCAAGGGGAACAAGAACGGAGTTACAAGTGATGATTTCAGGACTTTGAAGCCACCATAATGGGTGCATGAAGCCTTGGACGAAATATACAAGATGCCACTTCATAAATTTCATCCCGAGGCTATTTTAGGTGCTGCGTCACCTTATTATTGG
>NW_025289363.1:0-1084 GCF_018294505.1 Triticum aestivum
CACCTTGGAATTCGACAACCATGGAAATCGCTTTGGGACCCCAAAACGGTGAGTAATAGTCCATGAACCGGGCCAGAATCGGCCAAAACTGCGAGTGTTGATGACCAACGCGTAAGGACACCTTAGGGTTCAACAACTATGGAAATCGCTTCGGGACCCCAAAACGGTGAGTAATAGTCCACGAAACACGTCAGAATTGGCCAAAACTCTCAGTGTTGACGACGGACACATAAATGCACCCTGGGGTTCATCAATCGTGGAAATTGCTCTAGGTCTCCAAAACATTGAGTGATAGTGCACAAAACGGACTAGAATCGGCCAAATATGTGAGTGTTGATGATCGACACGTAAACGCACCCTGGGGTTCGTCAATCATGGAAATGACTCTGAGACCCCAAAATAGAGTAGTAGTCCAAGAAACGGGCCAGAATCGGCCCAAACTGTGATTGTTGATGACCGACATGTAAGCGCACCTTGGAGTTCGACAACCATGGAAATCGCTTTGGGACCCCAAAACGGTGAGTAATAGTCCATGAAACGGGCCAGAATCGGCCAAAACTGGGAGTGTTGATGACCAACACGTAAGCACACCTTGGAGTTCAACAACTATGGAAATCGCTTCGGGACCCCAAAACCGTGAGTAATAGTCCACGAAACCCGTCAGAATTGGCCAAAACTCTCAGTGTTGACGACGGACACATAAACGAACCCCGGGGTTCATCGATCTGGAAATTGCTCTAGGTCCCCAAAATGCTGAGTGATAGTGCACAAAACGGACTAGAATCGGCCAAATATGTGAGTGTTGATCACCGACACGTAAACGCACCAAGGGTTCGTCAATCATCGAAATGACTCCAAGACCCCAAAATAGAGTAATAGTCCAAGAAACGGGCCAGAATCGGCCCAAACTGTGATTGTTGATGACCGACATGTAAGCGCACCTTGGAATTCGACAACCATGGAAATCGCTTTGGGACCCCAAAACGGTGAGTAATAGTCCATGAAACGGTCAGAATCGGCCAAAACTGGGAGTGTTGATGACCAACACGTAAGCACACCTTGGAGTTCAACAACTATGGAAATC
>NW_025289364.1:0-1084 GCF_018294505.1 Triticum aestivum
TTGACATCAACGAGTAGGCTAAAGGCCCAGGTGGTGACCCTGAGCTTGTGAAGGACCACGTAGTATAGCTAGGCTTTCCAAGCCTCTTTTATTTTACTAGTTGTCTGTACTCAGACAATGTACTTCCGCTGCTGGTTTGTATGACTGTATGACTTGTATGTTGGGTCGTGAGACCCGTACCTTTGTGTATGTTATGTATGGCTCCCTGAGCCTTAAATAAAGTACTTGTGTCGTAGAGTCATGTTGTGATGCTTCGTTGTATTTGCACATATCGAGCATATTGTGTGTATGATTGAAATGCTTGGTATGTGTGGGATCTGACTATCTAGTTGTTTATCTTTAGTAGCCTCTCTTACCGGGAAATGTCTCCTAGTGTTACCGCTGAGCCATGGTAGCTTGCTACTGCTCTGGAACACTTAGGCTAGCCGGCATGTGTCCTTCTTCGTTCCTGTGTCTGTCCCTTCGGGGAAATGTCATGCTTTGAGTACCGGAGTCCTGGTAGCCCGCTACAGCCCGGTTTACCGGAGTCCTGCTAGCCCAGTGCTACAGCCTGGACCCATTTGCTGATGACCGACATGTTTGAAGCTGGGTCATGGATGCCTGTCCCTGTAAGTCTGTGCCACTTTGGGTTTACGACTAGTCATGTCAGCCCGGGCCCCTTATCATATGGATGCTAGCGACACTATCATATACGTGAGCCAAAAGGCGCAAACGGTCCCGGGCAAAGGTAAGGCGACACCCGTGGGGATACCGTGCGTGAGGCCGCAAAGTGATATGAGGTGTTACCGGCTAGATCGATGTGACATCGAGTCGGGGTCCTGACAGCGTTGGCATCAGAGCCGGACTGCCTGTAGGTTCTCCAAGCCAAACTGGTCGATGTTGAGTCTAGAAATTCTTTAGTTATATGTAGGGGAATTGTTTGTGGGTTGGAACGTAAGGCTCTTTTTACTCCTTTATCTTATGACATTCTGATCTGAGTCAGTCCATTCTTCCACCGGGGGTTAAGGAATTAGGATCTATACTCTCTATCAGGATCACGTGTTACTAATCAGTAGTACCTTATAAGTTTGATGGATACAAGCCT
>NW_025289365.1:0-1084 GCF_018294505.1 Triticum aestivum
AGTCCGGCCGAGGTTTCCCATACGGCCCCGAACGATGTGAACAGGGTTCCCGAGATACCTAACGGGTATTCGGTACACCCGGCCACGTACCTACCGCATCACAGCCCACCCCTACGGTCAGCGCTGTCCACGGCCTCCAGTAGCTACAAACACCAGAAACTACTTGCAACTCCTGGACAGAGAGCTAGGGTGAATAAGAAGTCGAGCGGGGTCATATTTCAGGGCCCAATGCATGGTAGTAGCTGTATCTTAAATCACACATACAGATCTCAGTGCTTAAGGTCGGCTTCAATGAAACAACCCACCATGTACTCCTACATGGCCTCTCATCGATACCTTTACCAAATCGTGTTCACCACACCACTCTCATTACCGACATAATCATTTCACTCTAGCCCATCACCCAGATGAACCAGACCTGACACGACTCTAAGCATAGCAGGCATAGGAAGGTAGGAACAACACATACACATGGCTCAATCAACTCCTACACATGCTAGTGGGTTTCATCTAGTTACTGTGGCAATGACAGGTCATGCAGAGGAAATGGGTTCAACTACCGTAGCACACAGCAGTTTGAATCGTGTTGTCTTAATGCAGTAAAAGAGAGCAGGAGCGAGAACATGGGATTGTATCGATATGATCAAATGGTTGGTTGCTTGCCTGATGGTTCGATGCTCGGATATGATTCTTCGTTAGGGTAATCACGGTACTCCTCGGAGACAGAACCTGTCGCAAAGGACATCGATACACAAGCATCACCAAACAATGTGCAACAATATGATGCATGCATGAAACATGGCAATATGAGTGTGTTGGGCTAATGCAACTAAAACCAGAAGGGTTTGAACAAATTTGAATCAAAGATTCAAATTTCAAACTCAAACATGGCCTCTTTAAGTGCTTTTCCTTATTCTGCTTAAAACATCAATTTAACTTGTTTGATCATGCATGAAAATAGTACAGATGGATAGATTGGATTTTTCTGATCATTTTTCATATATAATTTGTCCAATTTGGAGTTACAGAATAAAAGTTATGAATTTTTGAAGTTTAAATAATATTCTGGAATTTCCTGATTTAA
>NW_025289366.1:0-1084 GCF_018294505.1 Triticum aestivum
ATTTGTACTTCTATTAAAAGTACAAAAAACATCATGCACATAGTATTAGAATATATACATACCCATGTATAAATTGTCATAAGCAATTATGACCATCCCCAACTTATTAGAAAAACAAAAATGAGAAAACCACAATGCAAATTAGTGCCTTAGGCTGTAGCTTTACTATTTTCTCATTTCCACTTGGGGTGGCAAATGCTAATTTCCTTCAAATAATAGTGCACTTGTTTTCTAATAAGTTTGTTGAAGTTAACATTATAAATTCTAGAGGGGCTACCGTGACATCTCGCTGTCTCGGTTAGTTTTATGTCTTTCCGTTTTGAGGTAGAGTTTTCGAGAGTGTCTTTTCCACCAAGCATGGGATGTACCGTGGATACATGATACATCAAAACATTCCGTCGTTGCTTTGAGATTCGTTCCATGTATTCACCGTCCATACATCCACAGGATGATGCTCTCCGTGTTTCGGAGTGCATCGTAGTGTTTTATTGTGTACGGACAAACAAGAGAGCGCTTGTGTTAGATCAAATTTGTTGGTAGACAACGAAATAAAATGATAATTTTGAAACGAAAAAAAAAGACCGATGAAGCATCCGAAACACTGGTGACTGGGCGTGGTCACCCTGGTGCCAGTTCACTTCCATCCCCGGGCTGTACGTAGCATCAGCAAGCGTTGTCGCGACGGGAGTGTTGGAGGCGGTGCAGCCGCAGTGACGCGCGCCACGTCCGTTTCGGTCAGACCAGCCCGCGATCTCGCCGCCCGCTCCTCGCTCGCTCGGTTACTGGTTGCTTCCGTTTCCTCACGTCGCACAGAGGAGCGGCCACCGGAGGAGGCGGGACTCCGGCGATCCGCGAGCAACTCGTTGTTCTTTTCTGCAGTGAAGTTGCAGCACTTTACAGCACAGCAACGGGTAACTGAAACTCTGTGACTGGAGCGCGTTCTCGGCCGCACCTAGGCGCCCGTCCGTCCATGTGTGTGTCGGCCTCTCTATCCTCGTGTCTATGGATGATGATGGCCTCACGATGAGTCACTGGCGCCTATCTAACTGAAGTTGCCACGAAATACGTTTGACAAATACATTTG
>NW_025289367.1:0-1084 GCF_018294505.1 Triticum aestivum
CAATGCCACCGGAGCGTCGTACCGGGCCCTCATACATGCGGGGTGGTGTTGTGGCATGTCCGAAGAGGCGGCACGCGTCTCCGGGTTGTGGCCCCCCTCACGGACGGCAATGAAACGGTAGTAGACGTTCTGCGGTAACGATGCAGCGTGAATATTATTAAATACTTGGAGCGCGATAAAATCATGAGTTTTTTACACAACGTGGGCACATGTGCTATAGGACTGATGGTAATTTTTCATAATTTTTTGTGATGGAGAAGTATCTGAACACTTCCCTCTACGCGGATTGCTCTTCGCACGTCTACGACTGTGGCCGGCGGCCTCCGGGGGCTAGCATACCGTCAAATCTTGCGTAGGCGGCCTCTCACAAATTTGGAAGTGTTGAGGCGGTTGCAAACGCCCAGCACGCGTCTCCGGGGCGTGCCCCCCCCCTCACGGACGCCGCCGCCGCCGGCACCTGGAGGGGGGAAACGGATGCGTCGGGTCTACACGGAGTGGATGTAGCTGTGGGTTTGGCCCGGATGTTGCTCCAAAGTGTTCCTCTGGGCCGACCTAACACAACCGGGTGGAGAGGTCCACTGGTCAAAGCCCGTCCGTGCAAAGTCAAAGGGCTAGATCCCGTGGTCAAACGCTACAGGGTTAGCCGAGACGGGGGCCCTGGGGGGTAGCAATGCCACCGGAGCATCGTACCGGGCCCTCATACATGCGGGGTGGTGTTGTGGCATGTCCGAAGAGGCGGCACGCGTCTCCGGGTTGTGGCCCCCCTCACGGACGGCAATGAAACGGTAGTAGACGTTCTGCGGTAACGATGCAGCGTGAATATTATTAAATACTTGGAGCGCGATAAAATCATGAGTTTTTTACACAACGTGGGCACATGTGCTATAGGACTGATGGTAATTTTTCATAATTTTTTGTGATGGAGAAGTATCTGAACACTTCCCTCTACGCGGATTGCTCTTCGCACGTCTACGACTGTGGCCGGCGGCCTCCGGGGGCTAGCATACCGTCAAATCTTGCGTAGGCGGCCTCTCACAAATTTGGAAGTGTTGAGGCGGTTGCAAACGCCCAGCACGCGTCTCCG
>NW_025289368.1:0-1084 GCF_018294505.1 Triticum aestivum
CCTCCGCTACCAGCGCGGAACGCAGCTTGTGAGAGATACTGCGAAGCCAGTCATCAGCGTCGAGAGGCTCGACGGAGTGGTGGAACGTGGGTGGATGCAATTTGATAAAATCACTGAGTGACACCACGTTAGCCCTCTGATGGTGTGTTGTATTCTGTTCAATACGCTCCAACAAACGGTTTGTCTCCCGCTTGTTTCTCTCAGCTTCCATCATCACCTCGGCTAGTGAAGGAGGATGAGGCAGATTTTCATTCCTGGCTTCACTGCCTTCGGCCTGCTCTTGGGAAGCAGGGTTGGCGCGCGTGTTGACCATCCTAGGTAAACAAGACAATGATTTAGTCAGAATGATGAAATTCCGACATGGGATACATAATGTAAGAAATAACTCGGAATGCAAGATGATCATCCGTATGACATGGTAGATACAGAAACTGCTTCTTTATTCCATCGTCATACACACCATACAAGGTTTAGTACAAGACCAAACAAAGTACTATTACGGTGAGAAAAGGATTACATCTCATCGGAGGCATTCCAAGTTCCTATACATTATTTTTCTACACCTCCGGAAAGAGTACAAACTAGGTCATAACCCACGAGTCACGCGGGACGACAGATGACACAGCTAGTGCGAACTAGTGGTACTACCACTAACTCAGACCGATCCGTAGTAGTCCTCGTAGAAGTCACCTCCATAGCCTGGAAGCTCAACATGTTCATCCGGAAACAGACGATCTCGCGGAGCTTGTGGACCATAGGGGCTAGGATGAGGCCTTGGACCAGCAAACGGTGGCCTGCGGGGACCGCGAGGTGGGGTGATGCCTCCTACATCACGCCAAACCATCACGTCTGGCAGAGCAGATCTCACAGGATAGAGATCGCGCATATCTGAATATCCAGCTTGCACCGCCGGTGCGAACCGAGTCAAAGTGGCCCAGTGGTCAGCACGGGTATTGAAGAGCTCTAACCTTAAGGCCCGATTTTCACGGTCCTTATCCTCGAGCATCTCAGCAGTGGTGCGAGTCCGTGAATCCTCCTGAGTGGAGTCAGCATAGATAGCCTGGAGATATCCTTGTGCTCCCGG
>NW_025289369.1:0-1084 GCF_018294505.1 Triticum aestivum
CTCTCTCCCCGAGCTCCTCTCCTCCTCTGGCTCTCTCGCGTGGAGCCACCGAACACACCCGCTGCCGCCGACGAGCTCTCTCGTGGCCACCGGCCACCCCTAGCCTCTCCGACACACCCACGAGCTCCGCCTCGACCCCCACCTTCCTCCTCACTGAACCACGCCCCTCCGGAAGCCCTGCAACGCCGTCACCATCGCCGTTTCGTCGCCGGCCACCGAAGCTCCCCTCCGTCGATTCGCCGGACCCCGTGCCTCCCCTGCCTCGCCAGCAGCACCAGAAGAACCGCGGTGAGCCCTCGACCCGATTCCCCCTCTCCCCGTGCCCCACCTCCCTCTCTAGCTAGCCCCACCACTTTGCCCGAGAATCTCTCGCCGCCGGCCATGGCGTGGCCGTGGCCACAGCCACCCCAGCTCGTATTCGAGCCCACTGACGTGCTCACCGTGATCTCAGGAGTCCGTAGCACGCCCCAGCTCCTCCTGCCGTGCTCCCTAACCCCGACCCCGAGATTGCCCGAACTCCGGCAGCCGCAAAGGGGCTCGCTGCCGGCAGCTCCGGCCACCCCAGCTGCTGTCACTTGCCTCTTTAGATGCGCCTTTCTCCCAGGAACCCGTAGGAGCAAACCGCACGTCAAATGGTGCTCCGTAGCGAGCGCACGGTGCACCTCCGCTGTCGGCCGTGGTCGTCGCCGGCGACACTCCGGCGACTGCCGACGTGGCACGCCTAATTAGCACTAATGACCTTGTTAAACTAACCCCGTGACACTGACAGTGGGCCCCGTAGCGGGTCAAAGCCCGGGTCAACGCGGGATTAGCCTCTGAGTCACTGACGTGTGGACCCCACACGTCAGGTTTGACCTGGACCGCCCGTTGACCTGCTGAGGTCAGCATGAGGTCATGCTGACGCCATAATTCATTTTCTGGAATTATTTTAATTCTAAATATTCAGGAAATTCCAGAAAATAACTAAAACTTCAATAAATCATAGAAAATTAACCGTAACTCCAAATTTAATAAATTATATATGAAAAATTATCAGAAAAATTCAAGGAATCCATCTGTACCATTTTCATGCATGTTAGAACAA
>NW_025289370.1:0-1084 GCF_018294505.1 Triticum aestivum
TGTCACACCCTAGCTAGTCATGCATCAGAGTGTGTGCATCATGTTTTAAATTCCATTTAATTTGAAATGGGGATTTGTGAAACCCTCAGAATCATTTTTGAAAATGATCCAAATAAAAGTTTCTCCAAAAAGGTCCAAGAAAATGCTCATGTTGCTCTCTGAAAATATTGGACAGAGATAAAAATCAAACCAATATTTTTTAGTGGCTCATGGACATTTATTTTGGGCATTTGGAATTAATGCATACATATTTGCATTGGAAATATATTTCTATATATATGAAATATGGTCCAAATATTATGCCATTTATAAAGGAGCTCTGGAATAATATATCTAGCCCCTGCAAAAATTGGCATAAGTTAAATAAATGATTTAATATATTATTTAAATCAAAACAAATGTCAGAAATTAGAAAACAGAAAAAAATAAAAGGGAGAAGCTTACCTGGGCTCCTCCCTGTGCAGCCCAGCCAGCTGGCCGGCCCAGCCAGCAGCCGGCCCAGCCCACCTCCCTCCTCTGTCGTCTTCGTCCTCGACAGAGGGAGGGGAGTGTGGCCGGCGCGCGCGCGTGCCACCGCGCCACGCCACCTCTCTCCCTGCTTGCCTGCCCTCCCCTCCTTGCTCGATGCCCCGGACGACACCACGCCTCC
The DNA here is from genome assembly GCF_018294505.1 of Triticum aestivum. Classification (NCBI taxonomy): domain Eukaryota; kingdom Viridiplantae; phylum Streptophyta; class Magnoliopsida; order Poales; family Poaceae; genus Triticum; species Triticum aestivum. Next base: position 650 of record NW_025289370.1, read on the forward strand.
CCCCCTGCTCTCTCTCACTCGCCCTCGGCTCTTCCCTCCTCTCCCTCGCTCTCTCTCTCACACGGCCGAACACCACCGTCGCCGCCGTTCGCCATAGCAGCCGTCTCCGGCCACCCCTCGCTCCCCCGACTAGCTCAGAAGCTCCGCCACAACCCCCTCTTCCTCCCCACCGCTCCACGGGCCTCCGGAAGCCCTGCATCGCCGCCACGTCGCCGTTCCCCTCTTCGGGCTCCGACCATCATCGCCGTCGAATTCGCCGTCTCCAGCGCGTCTCCGAGCCCGCTTCGACGCCCACTGCAACCGCGGTGAGCCCCCGAGTCGTTTCCCCCTTCTCCCCTGGTCTCTTTCGACCTCTAGGCCTTAGCCCCACCTTGGCCGAGAGCTCCACGCCGCCGGCGATGTCGCCGTCGTGGCCACGGTCACCGTAGCGCCCAA
>NW_025289371.1:0-1084 GCF_018294505.1 Triticum aestivum
TGGCACCCGCTAGCCACCTTATGCATCAAGTGCATGTCAATCGGTGGAACCTGTCTCACGTAAGAGTACGTGTAAGGTCGGTCCGGGCCGCTTCATCCTACAATACCGTCGAAACAAGATTGGACTAGTAACGGTAAGCATATTGAACAACATCAACGCCCACAACTACTTTGTGTTCTACTCGTGCAAAGAATCTACGCAATAGACCTAGCTCATGATGCCACTGTTGGGGAACGTAGCAGAAATTCAAAATTTTCCTACGCGTCACCAAGATCTATCTATGGAGAAACCAGCTACGAGTAGAAGGAGAGTGCATCTACATACCCTTGTAGATCGCTAAGCGGAAGCGTTCAAGAGAACGGGGTTGAAGGAGTCGTACTCGTCGTGATTCAAATCATCGATGATCAAGTGCCGAACGCACGGCACCTCCGCGTTCAACACACGTACAGCCCGGTGACGTCTCCCACGCCTTGATCCAGCAAGGAGAGAGGGAGAGGTTGAGGAAGACTCCATCCAACAGCAGCACAATGGCGTGGTGGTGATGGAGGAGCGTGGCAATCCAGCAGGGCTTCGCCAAGCACCACGGGAGAGGAGGACAACTTGGGAGAGGGGGAGGGCTGCGCGAGAACTTCGTCTGAAGCTCCCATGCGTCTCCCCACTATATATAGGGGTGGAGGGGCTGGTTTCTTGCCCTCCAAGTCCATTGGGGCGTTGGCCAAGGTGGGAGGAAAGAAATCCCATCATTTCCTTCCCCACCGATTGTTATCCCCCCTTTTTAGGGATCTTGATCTTATCCCTTCGGGATATGATCTTATTCCTTCTAAGGGGGGATCTTGGTGCGCCTTGACCAGGGGTGTGGGGCCTTGCCCCCACTACCCACGTTCATGTGGGTCCCCCCATGCAGGTGGGCCCCACTCCGGAACCTTCTAGAACCTTCCCGGTACAATACCGAAAAATCCCGAACATTTTCCGGTGGCCAAAATAGGACTTCCCATATATAAATCTTTACCTCCGGACCATTCCGGAACTCCTCGTGACGTCCGGGATCTCATCCGGGACTCCGAACAACATTCGGTAACCACAT
>NW_025289372.1:0-1084 GCF_018294505.1 Triticum aestivum
GAGGGTACCAAGAGCTTCAGTGTCTTCTTCCGCGTCGGTGGGTGGTGGACTCGTCCAACGGGGAGCACCACGTCGACGGCGACACTATCTCCGGCGGACGGCGGCTCGGGTGAGGATGGGGAACTCCGGTGGAGGGCTGCAAGCTTCAAATTGAAGTGCGGGTCAGAACGAGAGATGCATGGTGAAGTTACTGGCAAGAGAATGGAGGCTGCGGAGCACACACGGGGGCGAATCGGGCTGGATCCCGTGGCGGGTCGCGGCGGCCGGAGTCGAGGAAGGAGACCTCCTCGGGGCTCTTCCAGTGGCTAGGCGTGCTCTAGAGGAAGTGCAGGGCTGGTGGGTGCTCGAGTTGAAGCTCGGGACCTCTATTTATAGGCAGATCGACGGGGTGGCCGTGAACGGAGAATCTCCGGCGAGCGATTACGGCGGAGCAGTGGGTTGGCAGAGGGTTTGAGCGGTCGGGCAGCATCAGTGGATGTTACGGGACTCGTTTTGCAGGTAAACGGAGCTGGCCCTGGCGTAATGGCGTCTGCCCACGGTGAGATGACCGCACGGGTTCAACGGCGGCAGAGAGCGCGCTCCGCGCCCTGCGGTTCACGACGAGAGCGGCAGCGCATTCGGGGGAGTGGAAGGCCACGCGGCGGGCTCCGGTGGTTTGGGCGGCGCTGGGTGGAGTCGGCGGCGCCGTGTCTCCCGCTGGCGCCCGCAAAGCCGCCGCCGGCGTCGGTCACGGGGCGGCGCACCTTCTGCTGCTCGTCGCCGACGCCCGCAAGATGCCAGGCACTCGTGCGGTGCAGGAACAAGTGGGCGAGGACGAGGAGCAAGGCGACGCGATGGCACTGGCGAGATCGATGCCCGTTTCTGAAGAAAACGACAGCCGCCACTTGACTGAATCTCTGAACTTACTGAATTTGACAAAGACCATGCACTGCAGGTGTTCGACAGTAGGTTTTGGTAAAGAGATGAATTTTGCTGGAGCTGTAACTTGGTGAGCTGGTCACTCAATGCACCCAGAGGCTGCATGAATTTACTTGGAATTTTTGGAGAAGGTTTTGAATGAATTTCACCAAATTTGGCAAATCTG
>NW_025289373.1:0-1084 GCF_018294505.1 Triticum aestivum
TTTTGACGGGATTGGGCTGTTTTCAACTTTTCACGAACGATACGAACTTGTTCTTCTGCTTCCTGAATCATATCCGGGCCAAAGAATTGTCTTTCCCCGGTCTCTGACCAGTTAAGGGGTGTTCGACATCGTCGTCCATAGAGAACTTCAAAAGGGGCTTTACCCAAGCTAGATTGATAGCTGTTGTTGTAAGCGAATTCGGCAAATGGAAGGCACTTCTCCCAGTCCATTCCGAAAGAGATAACGGAGGCTCGAAGCATGTCTTCTAGAATTTGGTTGACGCGTTCCACTTGACCACTTGACTGAGGGTGGAAAGCGGTGCTAAAGAAGAGACGAGTTCCCATAGCGTTTTGGAAACTTTCCCAAAATCGAGAGGTGAAAAGACTTCCTCGATCCGAATTGATTTCCAAAGGAACACCATGGAGGGACACTATTCGGGAGATGTATAAATCTGCCAGTTGACTAGCGGTTATACTCTCACGAACAGGTAAGAAATGAGCTACTTTGGAAAGACGATCGACCACGACGAAAATAGCATTATTCCCTCTTTTGGTCCGGGGAAAACCGGTAATGAAATCCATACCAATTTTATCCCATTTCCATTCAGGAATAGCTAAGGGTTGAAGGGTGCCAGCAGGCCGTTGATGCTCTGCTTTTACACGACGACAGACGTCGCAATTGGCAATATACTGAGCAATTTCTCTCTTCATCCTAGTCCACCAGAACCTCTGGCGTAGGTCCTGATACATTTTAGTACTACCGGGATGAATGGTGAGAGGAGATTCATGGGCTTCCTTAAGGATCAATCGCCTCAGGTTGCGCACCTTGGGAACCACTAGTCGATCCCCGAAGTATACGACTCCTTGATCATTAACGGAGAAACAATTCGCAACTCCTTTCTGAATGTTCCTCTTGATGCGGGAGATTCCCGGATCTACCTTCTGTGCTTTGATAATTTGATCCGTAAGGGTAGGTTTTGCCACCAAGGTGGAGAGAAAACCTTGAGGTACAATGTGAAGGTTAAGCTTCCGAAATTCCTCATGGAGAAGCGGTTGACTTTGTTGTAACATCAGGTTGTTACAAT
>NW_025289374.1:0-1084 GCF_018294505.1 Triticum aestivum
GAAAAGGTTGAAACTTGGCATGATATCATCATTTCATCCACATAGCATGTGCAAGAAAGTTGAGAGGGTTACGGCAAAAACTGGATGCACTTCGTGTACAAAACGGACAATCTCTTTCAAAGTATCAGGATTTCATCCGGAAACTCGTCTGTTACAAAGGGATTTCATTTTTTAAAACTTATTTGAACTCCTGACTTTTTGTGTGTTCAAAATGTAACATTCAAAGCCACATCATCATTTTTCAATCCTTTCTGACTTAATTTGGTATTTTTCATGCATTTACCAATTATTCTGAGCTATAAGAACCTAAAATTGAAAAGCATTTCAAATGAACTCTGAAAAGGTTGAAAGTTGGCATGATATTATCATTTCATCCACATAGCATGTGCAAGAAAGTTGAGAGGGTTACGGCAAAAACTGGAAGCACTTCGTGTACAAAACGGACAATCTCTTTCAAAGTATCAGGATTTCATCCGGAAACTCGTCTGTTACAAAGGGATTTCATTTTTTAAAACTTATTTGAACTCCTGACTTTTTGTGTGTTCAAAATGTAAAATTCAAAGCCACATCATCATTTTTCAATCCTTTCTGACTTAATTTGGTATTTTTCATGCATTTACCAATTATTCTGAGCTATAAGAACCTAAAATTGAAAAGCATTTCAAATGAACTCTGAAAAGGTTGAAAGATGGAATGATATTATCATTTCATCCACATAGCATGTGCAAGAAAGTTGAGAGGGTTACGGCAAAAACTAGATGCACTTCGTGTACAAAACGGACAATCTCTTTCAAAGTATTAGGATTTCATCCGGAAACTCATCTGTTACAAAGGGATTTCATTTTTTAAAACTTATTTGAACTCCTGACTTTTTGTGTGTTCAAAATGCACCATTCAAAGCCACATCATCATTTTTCAATCCTTTCTGACTTCATTTGTTATTTTTCATGCATTTACTAATTATTTTGAGCTACAAGACCCTAAAATTGAAAAGCATTTCAAATGAACTCTGAAAAGGTTGAAACTTGGCATGATATCATCATTTCATCCACATAGCATGTGCAAGAAAGTTGAGAGGGTTACG
>NW_025289375.1:0-1084 GCF_018294505.1 Triticum aestivum
AACTGCGAGTGTTGATGAGCGACACATAAATGCACCCCGGTGTTCGTCAAACATGGAAATCACGCCGAGACCCAAAAACAGAGTAATAGTCCAAGAAACGGGCCAGAATTGGCCAAAACTGTGAGTGTTGATGACCGACACGTAAATGCACCCCGTGGTTTGTTAATCGTGGAAATCACTCCGGGGGCCCAAAAAAGTGAGTAATAGTCCATGATACGGGCCAGAATCAGCCAAAACTATGAGTATTGATGACCGACACGTAATCGGGCCTTGGGGTTCAACAACTATGGAAATCACTTCGGGACCTGAAAACAGTGAGTAATAGTCCACAAAACACGTTAGAATTGGCCAAAATTGTGAGTGTTGCTGACCGACACGTAAACACAGCCCGGGGTCATTTCGGGACCCCATAACTAAGTAATAGTCCAAGAAATGGGCCAGAATCGGCCCAAACTGCGATTGTTGATGACTTACACTTAAGCGCACCTTGGGGTTCAACAACAATGGAAATCGCTTTGGGGCCCCAAAACGGTGAGTAACAGTCCACGAAACGGGTCAGAATCGACAAAAACAGCGAGTGTTGATAACCAACCCGTAAGCGCACCCAAGGGTTCCTTAATCGTGGAAATCACTCCGGGGCCCCAAAAAAGTGAGCAATAGTCCACGAAACGGGCCAAAATCGGCCAAAACTGTGAGTGTTGATGACCGACACGTAAACGCACGCCGGGGTTCGTTAATCGTGGAAATCACTCCGGGACCCCAAAACAGTGAGTAATAGTATACAAAAAAGGCAAGAATCGGACAAAAGTGTAAGTGTTGATGACCGAAACGTAAACGCACCCCGCGGTTCGTTAATCGTTGAAATCACTTCGATACCCCAAAACAGTGCGTAATACTCCACGAAACGGGCCAGAATCGGCCAAAACTGCGAGTGTTGATGAGCGACACATAAATGCACCCCGGTGTTCGTCAAACATGGAAATCACGCCGAGACCCAAAAACAGAGTAATAGTCCAAGAAACGGGCCAGAATTGGCCAAAACTGTGAGTGTTGATGACCGACACGTAAATGCACCCCGTGGTTT
>NW_025289376.1:0-1084 GCF_018294505.1 Triticum aestivum
GAACGTTCTGTGCGCGTCATAATAGACGGAGGGAGCTGCAACAACTTGGCTAGCATGGAGATGGTGGAGAAGCTTTCTCTCACCACAAGACCACATCCACATCCTTACTACATCCAATGGTTCAACAACAGCGGCAAGGTTAAGGTAACACGTACTGTTCGTGTGCATTTTAGTATCTCTACATATGCTGATTATGTTGATTGTGATGTGGTACCTATGCAAGCATGTTCCTTATTACTTGGTAGACCATGGCAATTTGATAAAAATTCTGTACACCAGGGTAGAAACAATCACTATACTATTGTTCATAAGGATAAAAATATTACTTTGCTTCCTATGACTCCTGATTCCATTTTGAAAGATGATATTAATAGAGCTAATAAAGCACAACAGGAGAAGAATAAGAGTGAAAATCAGATTGTGGCCAAAGAATTTGAGCAACAAATGAAGCCTAATAATAAACCATCTAGTGTTGCTTCTAAAATTAAATTGAAAAGTGCATGTTTATTTGCCACCAAATCTGATATTGATGAGCTAGATTTCAGCAAATCTGTTTGCTATGCTTTTGTGTGCAAAGAGGCATTATTTTCATTCGAGGACGTGCCTTCGTCTTTGCCTCCTGCTGTCACTAACATTTTGCAGGAGTTCGCTGACGTTTTTCCACAAGACGTGCCACCGGGATTACCGCCTATTCGAGGGATTGAGCATCAGATTGACTTAATTCCCAGTGCTTCACTGCCAAACCGTGCACCATACCGTACCAATCCAGAGGAGACGAAGGAGATTATGCGTCAAGTACAAGAGCTTCTCGACAAAGGTTATATACGCGAATCCCTTAGTCCTTGTGCTGTTCCTATTATTCTAGTGCCGAAAAAGGATGGTACATCACGTATGTGTGTTGATTGTAGAGGCATTAATAATATTACTATTCGTTATCGTCATCCTATTCCTAGGCTAGATGATATGCTTGATGAATTGAGTGGCTCTACAATATTCTCCAAAGTTGATTTGCGTAGTGGCTACCATCAAATTCGTATGAAATTGGGAGATGAATGGAAAACAACATTTAAAACTAAGTTTGGAT
>NW_025289377.1:0-1084 GCF_018294505.1 Triticum aestivum
GGTTTAACACATATTTTTTTTCAACATGTACTAAGTTATGTTCAATGTCTATCTGAAAAATATTGAACGTGTATTTGAATAAAATTCAAATTTTGTATTCGAAAAATAAGAAAAGGCAAAAAAACAAATATAAAAGCCATAAAGAAAACAATAAAAAACAATAATAAGCACACATAGAAAAGAAAAAAAAAACAGAAAAACGAAAAGCAAAAAGCAAAAAGACACACAAAAGTTTCTAAACCTAATCCGAGTCGATCTGAAGAATCTTCCAAAACATCCATAGTTGGCAAGCCAGCTAACTAGAGCGCAAACCCAAGTACTTCAGACAATGAAGTTAATTTATTTTCCCGCGCGGGTAAAAAGATAGTGCCAAACATGAAACCCCTCCCACGGAAATTGGCCAGGCTGTTAGTGTATTTCTACAAAAAACATTGTCTATTTCTTTCTATTTTTTTTCATTTCAGGTTTTCCATTTTACTTTTTATATTCAAATCCTTTTTAGAAATTTGACATACTTTTAAAAATCATGAACATATCTTAGAATCGCAAACAATGTCGAAATTTCCAAATATTCATATTTCTGTGTTTTCTTTTAAATTCAAGAACAAGTTTTGACATGCTTAAATGTTATTTAAGATTATTTTAACTAATGAACATTTGAAAATTCTTTGAAATTCATGAACATTTATTTAATCAGTGTACATTTCAAACTTGTGAACCTTTTTTGAACCCACAAACATTTATCTGAAATTCATGTACATTATTTGAATTCATGAAATTGTTCTGAACTCAAAAACATTTATTAAATTTATGAACATTACTTGAATTTGCAAACCTTTTCTAAAACGCATGATTTTCTAAATTTTACATATATAAAACAAGTCATGAACTTTTTGGGAATTCGCGAGACTTTTTTGAATTCATCAACACTTTGACGTCGCAAATTTTTAGTTTACAAACATTTTGATTTTCCAGAAGGAAAAAAAACCCGGATTTGCAATCATTGAAATTCATGAATGTTTTTAAATTCAGAACTTTATGAAAGCAAAATGTTTTCCTAAAATAAGATAAAAACAAAAGATTG
>NW_025289378.1:0-1084 GCF_018294505.1 Triticum aestivum
TTTTTTTTTTCGACTGCCCGGACCCAAAAACTGGAAACGGGTCAAAAAAAACTTCCTATAATGGCACCTGTCTCAAAACACTCAGAAACACCTAAAAATAGGATAGCCAGAATTTTTTTCGAAAAATGCGTTTTCGAAAAATTTTGGGCCTAAACGGAGCGTGGCTACCCGACTCTTTTTTTTTCGAAACCTACTCCGGCAAGGAAACACGAATCGGAATCTAGATGGATCCCGAAAACAAACCTAATAAGCAAGGAACTCGGATTGGTGGTGGATATATGGTGGTGGTATATGGCAGCGGTGGTGGTAGCGGTGGTAGTATATGGATATGGATCGGTGGTGGTATATGGATACGGATTCGGAGCGGTGGCGGATAAGCGGTGGTGGTAGATGGCAGGGGCGATGATGATGGTGCGGCGGCGGCATGACAACTTATGACCAGAACTCGAAACTCTAAAAGACTAGACTCTAAGACCAGCAACTAGACACGACGATGCAACCGCAAATTCAACAAAGCAAAACCCTAAAAAGATTATGCAAGGCTCAGATTGGTTCGGATATGATGAACTAACCCTAATTTTTTTTGTGGCTTTTTCGTGAACTATAGGTATGAAGAACAGACTCGATCTAAACTACTAAAAAACTGTAAAATCTCACCGAGCAACCTGGAAATCTGATACCACTTGATAGAGGCTAAGGTGTCCCGTCTTTCGATGAGATGATGGATATCGCTTTGGTGGAAGTCGACTTTGACGATCCGACTACGAACGTGCGAGGACGTCGCGCCTTAGCAATCGCTAAACCAACTCCGAGAGGTTATTGACCACGCCGGAGCACGATCAACCTGACCACGAGGGTCTGTTTCCTGCGAGCAAACGAAGAACAAGCAAGAAACTGAGATTGCAATCTGGATATTGCGAATATAAGATGAAAGCTTTATTGATCAAGGTGGGGTTCTGTGACGCCTTTGTCTGGTCGTTGAACACAAACGAAGTACGCGAAGTTGCAGCTATGGCAAACTTTTAATCTAAACAAAACCCAAAGTCTAAACGATGCCCTAAGGGCTGTATATATGGAGGAAGAG
>NW_025289379.1:0-1084 GCF_018294505.1 Triticum aestivum
GTTTTTCCACAAGACGTGCCACCGGGATTACCGCCTATTCGAGGGATTGAGCATCAGATTGACTTAATTCCCGGTGCTTCACTGCCAAACCGTGCACCATACCGTACCAATCCAGAGGAGACGAAGGAGATTATGCGTCAAGTACAAGAGCTTCTCGACAAAGGTTATATACGCGAATCCCTTAGTCCTTGTGCTGTTCCTATTATTCTAGTGCCGAAAAAGGATGGTACATCACGTATGTGTGTTGATTGTAGAGGCATTAATAATATTACTATTCGTTATCGTCATCCTATTCCTAGGCTAGATGATATGCTTGATGAATTGAGTGGCTCTATAATATTCTCCAAAGTTGATTTGCGTAGTGGCTACCATCAAATTCGTATGAAATTGGGAGATGAATGGAAAACAGCATTTAAAACTAAGTTTGGATTATATGAGTGGTTAGTCATGCCTTTTGGGTTAACTAATGCACCTAGTACTTTCATGAGATTAATGAACAAAGTTTTACGTGCTTTCATTGGACGATTTGTGGTAGTTTACTTTGATGACATATTGATTTATAGCAGATCTTTGGAAGAACATTTGGAACATTTATGTGCTGTTTTTATTGCTCTACGTGATGCATGTTTGTTTGGTAACCTTGGGAAGTGCACCTTTTGCACCGACCGAGTATCTTTTCTTGGCTATGTTGTTACTCCACAGGGAATTGAAGTTGATAAAGCCAAGATTGAAGCTATTGAGAGTTGGCCGCAGCCCAAAACGGTCACACAAGTGAGGAGTTTTCTTGGCCTCGCTGGATTCTATAGGCGTTTTGTGAGAGATTTCAGCACCATTGCTGCACCTCTCAATGAGCTTACAAAGAAAGATGTGCCTTTTCTTTGGGGTACCGCACAGGAAGAAGCCTTCACGGTATTGAAAGATAAGTTGACACATGCTCCTTTACTCCAACTTCCTGATTTTAATAAGACTTTTGAGCTTGAATGTGATGCTAGTGGAATTGGATTAGGAGGTGTGTTATTACAAGATGGCAAACCTGTTGCATACTTTTCTGAAAAATTGAGTGGGCCTAGTCTGAATTATTCTA
>NW_025289380.1:0-1083 GCF_018294505.1 Triticum aestivum
CCCCGAAACTTGTCCCGATGGCCGAAACAGGACTTCCTATATATAAATCTTTACCTCCGGACCATTCCGGAACTCCTCGTGACGTCCGGGATCTCATCCGGGACTCCGAACAACATTCGGTAACCACATACAAGCTTCCTTTATAACCCTAGCGTCATCGAACCTTAAGTGTGTAGACCCTACGGGTTCGGGAGACATGCAGACATGACCGAGACGTTCTCCGGTCAATAACCAACAGCGGGATCTGGATACCCATGATGGCTCCCACATGTTCCACGATGATCTCATCGGATGAACCACGATGTCAAGGACTCAATCGATCCCGTATACAATTCCCTTTGTCTATCGGTATGTTACTTGCCCGAGATTCGATCGTCGGTATCCAATACCTTGTTCAATCTCGTTACCGGCAAGTCACTTTACTCGTTCCTTAACACATCATCCCGTGATCAACTCCTTGGTCACATTGCGCATATGATGATGTCCTACCGAGTGGGCCCAGAGATACCTCTCCGTTTACACGGAGTGACAAATCCCAGTCTCGATTCGTATAAAACAATAGATACTTTCGGAGATACCTGTAGTGCACCTTTATAGTCACCCAGTTACGTTGTGACGTTTGATACACCCAAAGCACTCCTACGGTATCCAGGAGTTACACGATCTCATGGTCAAAGGAAGAGATACTTGACATTGGCAAAGCTCTAGCAAACGAACTACACGATCTTTGTGCTATGCTTAGGATTGGGTCTTGTCCATCACATCATTCTCCTAATGATGTGATCCCGTTATCAACGACATCCAATGTCCATAGCCAGGAAACCATGACTATCTGTTGATCACAACGAGCTAGTCAACTAGAGGCTCACTAGGGACATATTGTGTTCTATGTATTCACACGTGTATTACGATTTCCGGATAATACAGTTATAGCATGAATAAAAGACAATTATCATGAACAAGGAAATATAATAATAATACTTTTATTATTGCCTCTAGGGCATATTTCCAACAGTCTCCCACTTGCACTAGAGTCAATAATCTAGTTCACATCGCCATGTGATTAACACTCACAGGTCACAT
>NW_025289381.1:0-1083 GCF_018294505.1 Triticum aestivum
TTGTGGCATGTCCGAAGAGGCGGCGCGCGTCTCCGATGTGTGGCCCCCCTCGCGGACGGCGATAACACAGTAGTAGACGTTCTGCGGTAACGGTGCGGCGTGAATATTATTAAATACTCGGATCGCGATAAAATCAAGAGTTTTTTACACAACGTGGGCACATGTGTTATAGGAGCGATCGTAATTGTTCATAAATTTTGGTGATGGAGAAGTATCCGAACACTTCCCTCTATGCAGATTGCCCTTCACATGTCTACGACAGTGGCCGGCGGCCTTCGTGGGCTAGCATGCCGCCAATCTTGTGTGCACGGCTTCTCACAAGTCTGATGTGTTGTGGCGGTTGCAAACGCCTGGCACGCGTCTCCGGGGCATGGCCCCCCTCACGGACGGCGCCGCTGCCGGCACCTAGACGGGGAAACGGACGCGTCGAGTCTACTCGGAGGGGATCTAGCTGTGGGTTTGGCCCGCATGTTGCTCCCAGGTGTCCGTCTATGCGGAGCTGATACAACCGGGTGGAGAGTTCCACTGTTTGAAGCCCGTCCGTGGAAAGTCAAAGGGCTAGATTTCGTGGTCAGCCGCTCCAGGGTTAGGCGGGACGGGGGCCCTGGGGGTAGCAATGCCACCGGAGCGTCGCACCGGCCCCTCATACATGCGGGGTGGTGTTGTGGCATGTCTGAAGAGGCGGCGCGCATCTCCGGGGTGTGGCCCCCTCACGGATGGCGATGACACAGTAGTAGACGTTCTGCGGTAACGGTGCGGCGTGAATATTATAAAATACTTGGATCGCGATGAAATCATGAGTTTTTTACACGACGTGGGCACATGTGCTATAGGAGCGATGGTAATTTTTCATAATTTTTGATGATGGAGAAGTATCCGAACACTTCCCTCTACGCGGATTGCCCTTCGCATGTCTACGACTGTGGCCGGCGGCCTCCGTGGCCTAGCATGCCGCCAATCTTGCGTGCGCTGCTTCTCACAAGTCTGAGAGTGTTGTGGCGGTTGCGAACGCCCGGCACGTGTCCCCGGGCCAAGGCCCCCCTCACGGATGGCGCCGCCGCCGGCAACTGGAGGGGGGCAACG
>NW_025289382.1:0-1083 GCF_018294505.1 Triticum aestivum
GTTTGAATCGCGTTGTCTTAATGCAGTAAAAGAGAGCAGGAGCGAGAACATGGGATTGTATCGATATGATCAAATGGTTGGTTGCTTGCCTGATGGTTCGATGCACGGATACGGTTCTTCGTTAGGGTAATCACGGTACTCCTCGGGAACAGAACCTGTCGCAAAGGACATCGATATACAAGCATCACCAAACAATGTGCAACAATATGATGCATGCATGAAACATGGCAATATGAGTGTGTTGGGCTAATGCAACTAAAGCCAGAAGTGTTTGAACAAATTTGAATCAAAGATTCAAATTCCAAATTCAAATATGGCCTTTTAAAGTGCCTTTTCTTGTTCTGCTTAAAACATCAAGTTAACTTGTTTGATCATGCATGAAAGTAGTACAGATGGATAGATTGAATTTTTCTGATCATTTTTCATATATAATTTGTCCAATTTGGAGTTACAGAATAAAAGTTATGAATTTTTTAAGTTTAATTAATATTCTGGAATTTCCTGTTTTAAATTAAATCCAGAAATTCAATTACTGCGTCAGCCTGACGTCACAGTGGCATCAGCAGGTCAACAGGGCTGGCTCGGGTCAAACCTGACGTGTGGGGTCCACACGTCAGTGATACAGGGGCTAATCCCGCGTTGACCCGGGCTGGTTAGCTTTGACTAAGCCCTGGGGCCCACTTGTCAGCGTCAGTAGGTGGGGGGGTTAGTGACTAATTAACTAGGCCACGTCAGCCCGCCGGAGTTCTGGCCGGCGGCGACCATTAGCGCGGCGGCGAGAGTGGTTTTGGTCGTTTCGGCCACCAAATGGACCGCGGAGGCCACCGGAGTGGAGCTGAGGACAACCCGCATCTCTTGGCGGAGCCCGTTGGGGTCGGGGTGGCCGGAGTTGACGGCGGCGAGCTCGGCTGCGGCGGCCGGAGTTCGGGTGCGGTCGGGATCAGTGTCGCAGGGGGTTTGGGGAGGCGTTGGTGCGTTCTACGTGCTCCTGGTGATGTGTGGAGCACGATGATGTGCTCGGTTGGGCGCTACGGCGACCGTGGCCACGACGGCGACATCGCCGGCGGCGTGGAGCTCTCGGTC
>NW_025289383.1:0-1083 GCF_018294505.1 Triticum aestivum
AATGTTCCTATTTGATTTTTTTTTCAAAAATTCAATAACATGTCTTGATTTTGATAAAATGTCCGCATATTTCATAAAATGTCCGCCTATCAAATTATGTTCATAAGTTCGAAAAATGTTCCTGTTTTCAAATATCCGATATTTTTTCTTTTTCATCAAATGTTACCATTTTTTATACCTTTGTTCAATTTCCAGGAATGTTCCTTATTTGAAACTTTATTCAGATATTCGAAAAGAAATTATAATTTCAAGTATTGTTCGCTTCCTAAATTTAAAAAGTTTACAATTTGAAAATTTTAAAATGTTTCCATTTCAATTTTTTGTTCACGCATTCAGAAAATGTTTGCGAATTTCGAAAAAGTCTCAACTTTCAAAAAAAATCACCAATTTCATAAACTCTTATGTTTTTGAAAACTTGTTGTAAACTCGTAAAATGTTCAAAGAAATTCAAAAAATGTTTGCAATTTTAAATTTTGTACATAAATGCAAAAATGATCTAGAATTTTAAAAAATGTTCTAGCATTTTAAAATTTGTTCACATATTCTAAACTGTTCATGTTTTCAAATTTTGTTCGCAAATTAAAAGAATGTTCGTGGAATCATTTTGCAAAAATTGTTCGTAATTTCAAAAAATGTTCGCATTTTGAAAAAAAATGTTCGTAATTCTGAAAATTGTTCGTGTTTTAATAAATATCAAAAATTGATTATAATTCGTGAATTTCAGAAAATGTTCCAGCTTTTCCAAATCGGTTCGCACACTCAAGAAAAATCATGTTTCCAAATTTTGATCGCAAATTCAAGAAATGTTCAAGGAATTTTTGGAAAATGTTTGCGTTTTTAATAAGTTGTTCATAATTTTTAAAAATGCCCACATTTTCAATTGTTGTTGCTCTTTTCCAGAAATATTTCTAGTTTTTAACAGATTGTTCGTAATTTCAAAAACTGTTCTCATTTTCAATTTTGTTCCTCTTTTTCAAGAAATGTTTGAGAAAGTCAGAAAATTTTGTTCATAAATTTGAAAACTTTGTGTTGCAGAAATTAATTACTTATAGTTCATATACACCGGGTTGCTCTTTTTTCTTG
>NW_025289384.1:0-1083 GCF_018294505.1 Triticum aestivum
AATGTTCCTATTTGATTTTTTTTTCAAAAATTCAATAACATGTCTTGATTTTGATAAAATGTCCGCATATTTCATAAAATGTCCGCCTATCAAATTATGTTCATAAGTTCGAAAAATGTTCCTGTTTTCAAATATCCGATATTTTTTCTTTTTCATCAAATGTTACCATTTTTTATACCTTTGTTCAATTTCCAGGAATGTTCCTTATTTGAAACTTTATTCAGATATTCGAAAAGAAATTATAATTTCAAGTATTGTTCGTTTCCTAAATTTAAAAAGTTTACAATTTGAAAATTTTAAAATGTTTCCATTTCAATTTTTTGTTCACGCATTCAGAAAATGTTTGCGAATTTTGAAAAAGTCTCAACTTTCAAAAAAAATCACCAATTTCATAAACTCTTATGTTTTTGAAAACTTGTTGTAAACTCGTAAAATGTTCAAAGAAATTCAAAAAATGTTTGCAATTTTAAATTTTGTACATAAATGCAAAAATGATCTAGAATTTTAAAAAATGTTCTAGCATTTTAAAATTTGTTCACATATTCTAAACTGTTCATGTTTTCAAATTTTGTTCGCAAATTAAAAGAATGTTCGTGGAATCATTTTGCAAAAATTGTTCGTAATTTCAAAAAATGTTCGCATTTTGAAAAAAAATGTTCGTAATTCTGAAAATTGTTCGTGTTTTAATAAATATCAAAAATTGATTATAATTCGTGAATTTCAGAAAATGTTCCAGCTTTTCCAAATCGGTTCGCACACTCAAGAAAAATCATGTTTCCAAATTTTGATCGCAAATTCAAGAAATGTTCAAGGAATTTTTGGAAAATGTTTGCGTTTTTAATAAGTTGTTCATAATTTTTAAAAATGCCCACATTTTCAATTGTTGTTGCTCTTTTCCAGAAATATTTCTAGTTTTTAACAGATTGTTCGTAATTTCAAAAACTGTTCTCATTTTCAATTTTGTTCCTCTTTTTCAAGAAATGTTTGAGAAAGTCAGAAAATTTTGTTCATAAATTTGAAAACTTTGTGTTGCAGAAATTAATTACTTATAGTTCATATACACCGGGTTGCTCTTTTTTCTTG
>NW_025289385.1:0-1083 GCF_018294505.1 Triticum aestivum
GTAAGTTTGGTAGCAAGATACCAAAGTAATCCCGGCAAGGAACACTGGACAGCGGTCAAGAATATCCTGAAGTACCTGAAAAGGACGAAGGACATGTTTCTCGTTTATGGAAGAGACGAAGAGCTCGTCGTAAAGGGTTACGTCGACGCTAGCTTCGACTCAGATCTGGATGACTCTAAGTCACAAACCGGATACGTGTATATGTTGAATGGTGGAGCAGTAAGCTGGTGCAGCTGCAAGCAGAGCGTCGTGGCGGGATCTACGTGTGAAGCGGAGTACATGGCAGCCTCGGAGGCAGCACATGAAGCGATTTGGGTGAAGGAGTTCATCACCGACCTAGGAGTCATACCCAATGCGTCGGGGCCGATCAAACTCTTCTGTGACAACACTTGAGCTATTGCCCTCGCCAAGGAGCCCAGGTTTCACAAGAAGACCAGGCACATCAAGCGTCGTTTCAACTCCATCCGTGAAAATGTTCAAGATGGAGACATAGAGATTTGCAAAGTGCACACGGATCTGAATGTCGCAGATCCGCTGACTAAACCTCTCTCGCGTGCAAAACATGATCAACACCAGAACTCTATAGGTGTTCGATTCATCACAATGTAACTAGATTGATGACTCTAGTGCAAGTGGGAGACTGTTGGAAATATGCCCTAGAGGCAATAATAAAAGTATTATTATATTTCATTGTTCATGATGATTGTCTTTTATTCATGCTATAACTGTATTATCCGGAAATCGTAATACACGTGTGAATACTTAGACCACAATATGTCCCTGGTAAGCCTCTAGTTGACCAGCTCGTTGTGATCAACAGATAGTCATGGTTTCCTGACTATGGACATTGGATGTCGTTGATAACGGGATCACATCATTAGGAGAATGATGTGATGGACAAGACCCAATCCTAAGCATAGCATAAAAGATCGTGTAGTTCGTTTTGCTAGAGCTTTGCCAATGTCGAATATCTCTTCCTTAGACCATGAGATCGTGTAACTCCCGGATACCGTAGGAGTGCCTTGGGTGTATCAAACGTCACAACGTAACTGGGTGACTATAAAGGTGCATTACAGGTATCTC
>NW_025289386.1:0-1083 GCF_018294505.1 Triticum aestivum
GTTTGGGGGCTGGACATGGTCGGCCCTTTGAGAACAGGACGAAGTGGCTTCACACATGTACTGGTGGCAGTCGACAAGTTCACCAAGTGGATCGAGGCTAAGCCAATCAAGAGCCTCGACACCGGTACTGCTGTTAGCTTCATCAGGGAACTAATATTCAGATATGGAGTCCCGCACAGCATCATTACGGATAATGGGTCAAACTTTGACTCAGAGGAATTCAGAACCTTCTGCAACTCCCAGGGCACACGGGTCGACTACGCATCAGTCGCCCATCCGCAGTCGAATGGACAAGCAGAGCGAGCTAATGGACTGATTCTCAAGGGACTGAAGCCGCGACTGATGCGTGATCTCAAACACGCGGCTGGAGCTTGGGTCGACGAACTTCCATCTGTACTCTGGGGACTGCGGACCACGCCCAATCGGTCGACCGGAAGAACTCCATTCTTCTTGGTCTATGGAGCTGAAGCAGTCTTGCCGAGTGACCTTCTGCATAATGCTCCTCGAATCGAAATCTATAACGAAGCAGAAGCTGAACAAGCGCGGCAGGACGCAGTCGACCTTTTGGAGGAAGAAAGGGAGATGGCTCTGATCCGCTCGACCATCTACCAACAAGATCTGCGCCGTTTCCACGCCCGAAATGTGAGAGGTCGAGCCTTCCAGGAAGGGGATCTGGTTCTCCGAGTGGATCAGCACAAACCACACAAGCTTGCTCCTTCTTGGGAAGGCCCCTTCATCGTCACTAAGGTTCTCCACAACGGGGCGTACCGTCTTTACAACGTCGAGCATAATATCGACGAGCCCCGAGCTTGGAACGCGGAGCTACTCCGCCCATTTTACACTTAAGTTTTATCACTCGGATGAGTTGCAATAAAGTACTTCTGTAGTTCATGGGTTTAGAAATAATAGTGTCATCACTTTTTATCTTTGTCCATATAAAAACTCCCCCTCAGTGGGTGGCTTAGCCGCGAATCCGTTTCGCCTAAGTTTGTAAAAATCCTACCGAGTGGTGAGCCAGACTCTCACTCGGAGGCTTAGCTGCGAATCCGTTTCGCCTAAGTTTATCAAAATCCTACCGAGTGG
>NW_025289387.1:0-1083 GCF_018294505.1 Triticum aestivum
GATCCTGTCATGATTAGTAGAACAAGAAACAAAACCCAAAAATAATGTTCCTATAACTACTAGGATGTGGTGGTAAAACGCTCACAGTAAAGCAAATATCAATGTCTTACACGTTCTTACCATGCAGCAGGCGGTGATCGGCAACCAGCGGTGTCAAGTAACTCCGAATATTGAGTAAAGCGATTGCCAGGGGAGCGTACGTATACACGGTGTAGAAATATGTGGAGCTGGGTTGGCTATATATGGTAGCAAAAGATTAGCAATAATCAATTCAAAGATGCAATGTTGAATAAACGCTCAACGACGGTACTGTGCTGGTCCTAGGCTAGACCGAACTAGAGACGCGAGCCTAGAACACTAATGAGGTCACGTCGTAGCACAACCAGCATCAATGAAGGATACAAAGTAGCTCTGGACAGCAAGATATAAGTGAAGATCACAACGGTAGTAAAGATAATGATGTGAAACAATAGCCAAGCTGTTTACTGAACAGTGCACAAAACAGATTCCAATCCGAATTCAGGTACGAGATTGATTCTAGATAGATCCAATTTTTTTTCTTCTCTCTTTTTTTTCTCACGCTTTTTTTTTCTTTTTCTTCTCCCTCTTTTTCTTTTTTTTTCTTTCCTTTTTTCTCTTTTTTTTTCTTTATCTTCTTTTTCTCCCTCTTTCCAAAACAAACTAGATAAGATGCAGATTCGATCAGGCGAAGATGTGAGTGACCTCAACTATGATTATGACAATAAACAGTGCGTAGCATGTGGTGGAAATTGGTGGATTGGATGGTGGACAGCGGATGGGATAATGATGCAGCGGCTGCGTGACTAATGTGAACAGAACTCGAAACTCTAAAGGAACTAGACACTAAGACCAGCAACTCGACACGACGATGCAACCGATAATTCAACTATGCAAGCAATGAAAAGAAAATTGCAAAGGCTCAGACTGGCTTGGACCAAGGATGAATAGATCTAACTCTTTTTTGTGGCTTTTTCTTGGACAATAGGTAAGAAAATACATCTAATCTAGGAAAACTGGAAATTCTCACCGAGCAACCTGAAAACTGATACCACTTGATAGAGG
>NW_025289388.1:0-1083 GCF_018294505.1 Triticum aestivum
GTGGGAGGAATGCTTGCCTCATATTGAATTTGCTTATAATCGTTCATTGCATTCTACTACTAAGATGTGCCCTTTTGAAGTTGTGTATGGTTTCCTACCTCGTGCACCTATTGATTTGTTGCCTCTTCCATCTTCGGAGAAGGTTAATTTTGATGCTAAACAACGTGCTGAATTGATTTTAAAAATGCATGAGTTAACTAAGGAAAACATTGAGCGCATGAATGCTAAATATAAACTTGCTGGAGATAAGGGTAGAAAACATGTTGTGTTTGCACCTGGAGATCTTGTTTGGTTACATTTGCGTAAGGATAGATTTCCTGATTTGCGCAAATCAAAGTTAAAGCCACGTGCTGATGGTCCCTTTAAGGTGTTAGAGAAAATAAATGATAATGCATATAAACTTGAGCTGCCTGCAGATTTTGGGGTTAGTCCCACTTTTAACATTGCAGATTTGAAGCCTTATTTGGGTGAGTAAGATGAACTTCCGTCGAGGACGACTTCATTTCAAGAAGGGGAGGATGATGAGGACATCAATACAATTGTTACACCCACAGCCCCTGCTGCTATACATACTGGACCAATTACTAGATCTCGTGCACGCCAACTAAATTACCAGGTACTTTCGTTTCTTGGTAATGATTCTAATGTTCATGAGAATATGATGCTGCCTAAATTGGATACATTTGTTTTTCTTACAAATGAAGGGCCTAGCTTGGAGAAGGATGAACATTGGAGCAAGAACAAGCATGGAGATGATGGCATGCGCAAGGGGAACAAGAACGGAGTTACAAGTGATGATTTCAGGACTTTGAAGCCACCATAATGGGTGCATGAAGCCTTGGACGAAATATACAAGATGCCACTTCATAAATTTCGTCCCGAGGCTATTTTAGGTGCTGCGTCACCTTATTATTGGGCCAAGCCCATGTAATTTCGAAATACATAAGTATAGGCTATTTTTAGAGTCCGTATGTGTGGGGAAACAAGAGATAGGGTTGATTTCGGACCCCTCCACCAAGGGCCACGAAATTCCCCCCTCTTCCTCCATATATACAGCCCTTAGGGCATCGTTTAGACTTTGGG
>NW_025289389.1:0-1083 GCF_018294505.1 Triticum aestivum
TTGTGCTAGCCTTCTTAAGGCAAACTTGTTTAACTTATGTCTGTACTTAGATATTGTTGCTTCCGCTGACTCGTCTATGATCGAGCACTTGTATTCGAGCCCTCGAGGCCCCTGGCTTGTATTATGATGCTTGTATGACTTATTTATGTTTTAGAGTTGTGTTGTGATATCTTCCCGTGAGTCCCTGATCTTGATCGTACACATTTGCGTGCATGATTAGTGTACGGTCAAATCGGGGGCGTCACAAGTTGGTATCAGAGCCAACTGCCTGTAGGAATCCCCCTTCCACACTCCTTGGCCGAAGTCGAGTCTAGACATTTCAAAAACTTTTACTAACATGGCTGTGTGTCTTACGGGCCCACGTCGCCATTGGGTGGTATTAGGATCTTTTACTCCTTGCCTATACTCTGGGACTCTGATCTCTCTTCTATTCGGGTTAAATGATTTTACTAAATCTAACATTAGGATCTCGTTATCACTTTCACCCGGAGAGCCCCTTATTACTGATGATCGTCTATTGCACGTGAAGACCCTGAAGATACTCTCCGCTGATAACCCGAGAACTTGTGTTCATCGCTTTTAAAATTCCCTTTCATCGATAAACTCCTATGCATAACCACGTATACTCGCCATTCATACAATGTTTCCCAGATGATCTTGTTATTACAAGATACCCCGAAATTCTCTCTGTTGTTCCGAGAATCCCTTGAGCTTACTACCTTGCTGTTCTTTGTCACCTGAATACCCCTACGGATAATCCTCGCACTTACCGAGTATCCGCTCATCCCCAGTTGATTCAAGTATTTCACAAAAGTGTTCAAAATATCATTCGATCTTCCGAAAATCTTCAGGAGCCTGTTGCTCTTGAAATTCTTGCTTACTAGCATTATGATTAATCCCATAAACCTCGAAATCTTATTGGCACCCTTTGTCATTATCTTTTTGAGTCCATTGATTCAATATGTTGCGAATGCTCGCAATCCTCAATCAGATCCTAGAATTCATCCTTCCGGCTCAGACATCTTTAACATGAGCTGGATCTCGACCAATCAAATCGTCATCGATTGTACCCCTAAGGCTATT
>NW_025289390.1:0-1083 GCF_018294505.1 Triticum aestivum
GAGGGGGGAAACGGACGCGTCGGGTCTACACGGAGTGGATGTAGCTGTGGGTTTGGCCCGGATGTTGCTCCAAAGTGTTCCTCTGGGCCGACCTAACACAACCGGGCAGAGAGGTCCACTGGTCAAAGCCCGTCCGTGCAAAGTCAAAGGGCTAGATCCCGTGGTCAAACGCTACAGGGTTAGCCGGGACGGGGGCCCTGGGGGGTAGCAAATCCACCGGAGCATCGTACCGGACCCTCATACATGCGGGGTGGTGTTGTGGCATGTCCGAAGTGGCGGCACGCGTCTCCGGGTTGTGGCCCCCCTCACGGACGGCAATGAAACGGTAGTAGACGTTCTGCGGTAACGATGCAGCGTGAATATTATTAAATACTTGGAGCGCGATAAAATCATGAGTTTTTTACACAACGTGGGCACATGTGCTATAGGACTGATGGTAATTTTTCATAATTTTTTGTGATGGAGAAGTATCTGAACACTTCCCTCTACGCGGATTGCTCTTCGCACGTCTATGACTATGGCCGGCGGCCTCCGGGGGCTAGCATACCGTCAAATCTTGCGTAGGCGGCCTCTCACAAATCTGGAAGTGTTGAGGCGGTTGCAAACACCCAGCACGCGTCTCCGGGGTGTGCCCCCCCCCTCATGGACGCCGCCGCCGCCGGCACCTTGAGGGGGGAAACGGACGCGTCGGGTCTACACGGAGTGGATGTAGCTGTGGGTTTGGCCCGGATGTTGCTCCAAAGTGTTCCTCTGGGCCGACCTAACACAACCGGGTGGAGAGGTCCACTGGTCAAAGCCCGTCCGTGCAAAGTCAAAGGG
Organism: Triticum aestivum; assembly: GCF_018294505.1. Classification (NCBI taxonomy): domain Eukaryota; kingdom Viridiplantae; phylum Streptophyta; class Magnoliopsida; order Poales; family Poaceae; genus Triticum; species Triticum aestivum. Next base: position 820 of record NW_025289390.1, read on the forward strand.
CTAGATCCCGTGGTCAAACGCTACAGGGTTAGCCGGGACGGGGGCCCTGGGGGGTAGCAATGCCACCGGAGCGTCGTACCGGGCCCTCATACATGCGGGGTGGTGTTGTGGCATGTCCGAAGAGGCGGCACGCGTCTCCGGGTTGTGGCCCCCCTCACGGACGGCAATGAAACGGTAGTAGACGTTCTGCGGTAACGATGCAGCGTGAATATTATTAAATACTTGGAGCGCGATAAAATCATGAGTTTTTTACACAACGTGGGC
>NW_025289391.1:0-1083 GCF_018294505.1 Triticum aestivum
TCCTATGGCTCCTGCCGGTTGTCATACTCATCGACATGCAAGTCGTGAATCCTATTACAATAGCATGAACATCTCATACATCACATATAGATCATTCATCATTCATCACAACTTTGGCCATATCATATCACAAACCACTTGCTGCAAAAACAAGTTAGACGTCCTCTAATTGTTGTTGCAAGTTTTACGTGGCTGAATTAGGGTTCTAGCAAGAACGTTTTCTTACCTACGTTAAAGCCACAACGTGATTTGTCAACTTCTATTTACCCTTCATAAGGACCCTGTTCATCGATTCCGTTCCAACTAAAGTAGGAGAGACAGACACCCGCCAGCCACCTTATGCAACTAGTGCATGTTAGTCGGTGGAACCGGTCTCACGTAAGCGTACGTGTAAGGTTGGTCCGGGCCGCTTCATCCCACAATACCGCTGAAGCAAGAAAGGACTAGTAACGGCAAGAAAGTTGACAAATCTACGCCCACAACAAATTGTGTTCTACTCGCGCAAGAAGAACTACGCATAGACCTAGCTCATGATGCCACTGTTGGGGAACGTTGCAGAAAACAAAAATTTTCCTACTCGTTTCACCAAGATCATCTAGGAGTTCATCTAGCAACGAGTGAATAGATGCATCTACATACCTTGTAGATCGCGAGCGGAAGCGTTCAAAGAACGGGGATGATGTAGTCGAACACGACGTGATTCGAATCACCGATGACCAGCGCCGAACGGACGGCACCTCCGCGTTCAACACACGTACGGAACAGCCACGTCTCCTCCTTCTTGATCCAGCAAGGGAGGGAGGAGAGGTTGAGGGAGATGGCACCAGCAGCAGCACGACGGCGTGGTGTTGATGGAGCTGCAGTACTCCGGCAGAGCTTCGCTAAGCACTATGGAGATGGAGGAGGTGTTGGGGAGGGAGAAGGAGGCAACCAAAGGCCAAGGACTCAAGCTATGAAGTCCCTCCTCTCCCCCACTATATATAGGGGTGCCAAGGGGGGGTGGCCGGCCCTAGGAGATCCAATCTCCTAGGGGGTGCGGCGGCCTAGGGGGGTTTCCCTCCCCCCCAAGGCACCTAGGAGGTG
>NW_025289392.1:0-1083 GCF_018294505.1 Triticum aestivum
TCCTCGCGATCGTCGACGCCGGCATGCTCGGGGGAGCCTTGGACTTTGTTGATATTATCATATGCGATGACTTTCATTTATATTTGTTTTCATTTGACTCGTACTGGTATTGGCAGTACGTGTGTGCATGCTTGAATGACTTCACTTACTTTTCCTTGTTGACTAACCAATATATAGACTTTGATTTATTTTCTTTACTTTGTATGAGAAAGTCATCTTAATGGTTAACCAATCTGTTAAATGAGTCTTCAAACATCATGATGCATGCGTATGGGACATATAATCATGCACGTGTTCTGTGCAATGCAACTACTTTAGTACTAACAATTGTAGTACTCTTTGTTTTATGAGTAGATGACATCTATGTTTTCTTACTATTTGCAAGCCGTATGGGGGATGCATGATCTAACTTTCATCTTATGCGAAGATAAGCTAGATGCGACCTTTTTGAGCATACACATATATGGAGCAGATAACAGATATTTAATTGGCATATGCAAGTGCACTACAATATTTCGAGTGCGATCAAACTCAGATTATGACTCTGGTCATCTTTTAGTTTTTTTAATGTATGTCAATATGAAGGGACCATACAATTTATTTTGGTTGGGTGGATGTACACCAATTCACCTAGAATTAGCAGGACGTGTCCATTTTACTTTGCATGCGCCTACACTAGATTCGCCAATATCTAGTTATTTTGTCGATGATGCCGGCTAGCATTATTTGGGGCCGATGCATTTTTTATATAGTGCACTCATTTAGTCTATTTTATAGACATCTGGTTAATATAACACCATTTACGATTTGAGCGGCATTTGTTTATGCATCATGAAGTGCGAATATTACTTTCTATACACACAGGTTTGAACAAGGTTAATTTGTGCTGCATGACTCATTTTCGCATATCATGCACGCATGTGATCATAGAACATGCGACTAAGTATGGTGTCTTTTGACGAGCACCTATTGTTTTGCAATATTTTTTATATGCATTTTATTTGTTCATCATTTTTTATGTTGATTTTCCCCGAGTCATACCTTGCCGTGATTCCACTGAGAACAAATTCTTCACTCTACATA
>NW_025289393.1:0-1083 GCF_018294505.1 Triticum aestivum
CCAAAAGGGTTCACAAAATACTCTACCGAGCTCACGAACATCGCTCGAACACAATCAGTTTTCAGACTTAGTGAAAACTGAGACATGCTGAAATTTAACTCACGAAGGCATGTAACCGAGCTCGATGCACTCGCTACGGTGCAAGTCATGGCAAGGAAAGCATATGACCAGCAAGAAGGCACAAAGTGCTAGCTACACAAGGCAAGAACAAAGGCATAGCATGCATGGAACACTAACGGTAGCATCGGCGAAATCGCAAACAAGTTGACGATCTGCCCAGATTAACAACGAAGCAAAAGTTGAGCTCGATTGAGTCAACCTAGAGCACTCCACAAATGCCAACAAAGACATGGATGGATAGAGCATAACTTAAATATCAAAACTCCCTTACTGATCATCCTCAAAAGAGGCACGGATCACTAGGAAACAAGCTGGACATATAGCATCATGAACTAAAATATCCCAGACTTAGTGAAAATCACTAAGTCCCTGAAATCTGCAATCTCAGGTACCTCTCTTTGCAAGCTTGCACAAGACAACACACACATCCTAAAAATGCATGGGTGGCACCTCTGGAAAGAAGACAAAATGCTTCACAATACATCCCAAAGGGGCACAGGCATATCATGCACGGATTAAACATAGCAAAAATGACAAAAGTGCATGATGAACTAACGGATCTGTAATTTAACTCACGAAGCCTCCTTCTAACAGCATTTTGGGTATCAAGATGACCTCAAATGCAAATCATGCAATGGAATGAAATGATGTACATGTCGAGGCGAAGATTTTGATACATCATATGCCCAAAACAGATCTACGGTTGCAAAGTTACGGGACCTCGAACAGAGCAACATGGATCAAAAAATCTAGGGACTTAGAAAAATCGGAGGGGGTTAGGGTTTACTGTTCACGCGACCGGATCCAGATCGGGATCGCGGCGCGGAAGCCGAGGCGGCGCCGGCAGCGGAGCTCGAGCTCGCCGGAGCGGCGGGGTGCGCCGGCGGGGAGGAGGTCGCCGGGGGGGGCGGCGCCGGCAAGGAGGCAGCGGAGGGGCGCGGGAGCCGAGGCGGGGAGCGGCCG
>NW_025289394.1:0-1083 GCF_018294505.1 Triticum aestivum
GATCATCACGTGAGACGGACTAGTCATCATCGGTGAACATCTTCATGTTGATCGTATCTACCATACGACTCATGCTCGACCTTTCGGTCTCTTGTGTTCCGAGGCCATGTCTGTACATGCTAGGCTCGTCAAGTCAACCTAAGTGTTTCGCGTGTGTAAATCTGTCTTACACCCGTTGTATGTGAACGTTAGAATCTATCACACCCGATCATCACGTGGTGCTTCGAAACAACGAACTGTCGCAATGGTGCACAGTTAGGGGGAACACTTTCTTGAAATTATTATGAGGGATCATCTTATTTACTACCGTCGTTCTAAGTAAACAAGATGCATAAACATGATAAACATCACATGCAATCAAATAATAGTGACATGATATGGCCAATATCATATAGCTCCTTTGATCTCCATCTTGGGGCTCCGTGATCATCTTGTCACTGGCATGACACCATGATCTCCATCATCGTGTCTTCTTGAAGTTGTCTCATCATCTATTACTTCTACTACTATGGCTAATGCTTTAGCAATAAAGTAAAGTAATTACATGATGTTTAAGTTGACACGCAAGTCATAAATAAATAAAGACAACTCCTATGGCTCCTGCCGGTTGTCATACTCATCGACATGCAAGTCGTGATTCCTATTACAAGAACATGATCAATCTCATACATCACATATCATTCATCACATTCTTCTTGGCCATATCACATCACATAGCATACCTTGCAAAAACAAGTTAGACGTCATCTAATTGTTGTTTGCATGTTTTACGTGGCTGCTATGGGTTTCTAGCAAGAACGTTTCTTACCTACGCAAAACCACAACGTGATATGCCAAATGCTATTTACCCTTCATAAGGACCCTTTTCATCGAATCCGTTCCGACTAAAGTGGGAGAGACAGACACCCGCTAGCCACCTTATGCAACTAGTGCATGTCAGTCGGTGGAACCAATCTCACGTACGAGTACGTGTAAGGTCGGTCCGGGCCGCTTCATCCCACAATACCGTCGAAACAAGATTGGACTAGTAACGGTAAGCATATTGAACAAAATCAACACCCACAACTACTTTGTGTTCTACTC
>NW_025289395.1:0-1083 GCF_018294505.1 Triticum aestivum
GATGTGATGCCTGTCCTACGGTGCCTCGTATAACCTAAGGAGGCGAAGTGCCATGATTTTGGTGAAACACAAGCATAGGTGCATATGTAGGGACTGTGCGGTACTGTTGGTATAGTCCCGTATGCCGAGTACTTTCCGTCGTATTTTGTACAACGCGAGGGCCTCTGCATCCGGATAGTCGACGATTTGATTTTTCTTTGTTAAGAACCGTGTCCAGAACTGTCTGGCCGATTCGTCTGGCTGCTGAATTATGTGGCTTAGGTCATCGGCATCTGGTGGTCGCACATATGTGCCCTGGAAATTGTCGAGGAATGCGGCTTCCAGGTCCTCCCAACACCCAATTGACTCTGCTGGCAAGCTGTTAAGCCAATGCCGAGCTGGTCCTTTAAGCTTGAGTGGGAGATACTTGATGGCGTGGAGATCGTCACCGCGGGCCATATGGATATGAAGGAGATAATCTTCGATCCAAACCGCGGGGTCTGTTGTGCCATCGTAGGATTCGATGTTTACGGGTTTAAACCCTTCAGGGATTTGATGATCCATTACTTCATCTGTGAAGCATAGTGGGTGTGCAGCGCCTCTATACTGGGCAATATCCCGACGTAGCTCAAGAGAGCTTTGTCTGCTGTGTTCGGCCCGGCCGGAGTTGTTGTATCCGGTGCGACGGTAGTCGTCGTGGATCGTGGGGTGCCCACATGATCTATAGATAGATCTTGATTGTCTTGCCTTGTCCTCCAGTATATCTCGCAAGTCTGGCGCATTCCCCCGCGTGGCTTCACGCTTTTCGAGCGGTGCCGGGGTACGGTTCTGGTGGAGGGCCTAGATGCCTCTCTGTCGCGGCCACGAGGTGGTCGGTCTGCCGTATTGTGCGCTGGTGATGAAGGTTTGTATGCTTCCTCCTCTAGTCGGGGGAGCAACTTGCGTTTTGGGTAGCTTTTCGAGGGGTGTTCGAGTTCATACTCTTCGGCCGCGAGGGCCTCGGTCCATCTGTCGGCCAGCAGGTCTTGATCAGCTCGAAGTTGTTGCTGCTTTTTCTTTAGGTTGTTCGCCGTGGCCATTAGCCTGCGTTTAAAATGCTCTTGT
>NW_025289396.1:0-1083 GCF_018294505.1 Triticum aestivum
TTGTGCGAAAAACTATCAAATTTTTCCTAAACCGTGGCAAAAAACTACCAAGTCGCGAAAACGCTCGCTTAGCCCGCGCTAACCCCGAATCTGACCGGCGGGGCCCGCCCGTCAGGTGACAACATGGCATGTTTTTTGCAGAAACCCCCCTTACGTTGTATGTAATCACAAAAATGCCCATGTTTTTTGCATAAAACCCCCCTGCTTTATACGTAATCACATAAATACCCGTCATTTTTGCGGAAAAAATGTTAACGTGAGAGACTTTTTTTTTGTTCGGACTTGTTTGAATGTTTCCAACGAACTGGACAAATAAATAAACTAAACGACCCACCCAGCGGGAGTATTTAACCAAAAACTACCACAATTGACGGAAACGTGACGAAAAACTACCACTCTACGATTTTGTGCGAAAAACTATCAAAATTTTCCTAAACCGTGGCAAAAAACTACCAACCTGCGAAAACGCTCGCTTAGCCCGCGCTAACCCCGAATCTGACCGGCGGGGCCCGCCCGTCAGGTGCCAACATGGCATGTTTTTTGCAGAAACCCCCCTTACGTTGTATGTAATCACAAAAATGCCCATGTTTTTTGCATAAAACCCCCCTACTTTATATGTAATCACGTAAATACCCGTCATTTTTGCGGAAAAAATGTTAACGTGAGAGACTTTTTTTTTGTTCGGACTTGTTTGAATGTTTCCAACGAACTGGACAAATAAATAAACTAAACGACCCACCCAGCGGTAGTATTTAACCAAAAACTAACACAATTGACGGAAACGTGACGAAAAACTACCACTCTACGATGTTGTGCGAAAAACTATCAAATTTTTCCTAAACCGTGGCAAAAAACTACCAAGTCGCGAAAACGCTCGCTTAGCCCGCGCTAACCCCGAATCTGACCGGCGGGGCCCGCCCGTCAGGTGCCAACATGGCATGTTTTTTGCAGAAACCCCCCTTACGTTGTATGTAATCACAAAAATGCCCATGTTTTTTGCATAAAACCCCCCTGCTTTATACGTAATCACATAAATACCCGTCATTTTTGCGGAAAAAATGTTAACGTGAGAGACTTTTTTTT
>NW_025289397.1:0-1083 GCF_018294505.1 Triticum aestivum
AGTAATAGTCCACGAAACATGTCAGAATTGGCCAAAACCGTGAGTGTTGACGACAGACACATAAATGCACCCCGGGGTTCATCAATCGTGGAAATCCCTCTGGGTCTCCAAAACATTGAGTAATAGTGCACGAAACGGACACGATTCGGCCAAATATGTGAGTGTTGATGACCGACACGTAAACGCACCCTGGGGTTCGTCAATCATGGAAATGACTCCGAGACCCCAAAATAGAGTATTAGTCCAAGAAACGGGCCAGAATCGGCCCAAACAGTGATTGTTGATGACCGACACGTAAGCGCACCTTGGAGTTCGACAACCATGGAAATCGCTTTCGGACCCCAAAACGGTGAGTAATAGTCCATGAAACGGGCCAGAATCGGCCAAAATTGCGAGTGTTGATGACCAACACGTAAGCACACCTTGGAGTTCAACAACTGTGGAAATCACTTCGGGACCCCAAAACCGTGAGTAATAGTCCACGAAACATGTCAGAATTGGCCAAAACCGTGAGTGTTGACGACAGACACATAAATGCACCCCGGGGTTCATCAATCGTGGAAATCCCTCTGGGTCTCCAAAACATTGAGTAATCGTGCACGAAACGGACACGATTCGGCCAAATATGTGAGTGTTGATGACCGACACATAAACGCACCCTGGGGTTCGTCAATCATGGAAATGACTCTGAGACCCCAAAATAGAGTAGTAGTCCAAGAAACGGGCCAGAATCGGCCCAAACTGTGATTGTTGATGACCGACACGTAAGCGCACCTTGGAGTTCAACAACCATGGAAATCGCTTAGGGACCCCAAAACGGTGAGTAATAGTCCACGAAACCCGTCAGAATTGGCCAAAACTCTCAGTGTTGACGACGGACACATAAACGAACCCCGGGGTTCATCGATCGTGGAAATTGCTCTAGGTCCCCAAAACGCTGAGTGATAGTGCACAAAACGGACTAGAATCGGCCGAATATGTGAGTGTTGATCACCGACACGTAAACGCACCAAGGGTTCGTCAATCATCGAAATGACTCCAAACCCCAAAATAGAGTAATAGTCCAAGAAACGGGCCAGAATC
>NW_025289398.1:0-1083 GCF_018294505.1 Triticum aestivum
GGTGCATTTATGTGTCTGTCGTCAACACTCACGGTTTTGGCCAATTCTGACATGTTTCGTGGACTATTACTCACGGTTTTGGGGTCCCGAAGTGATTTCCATAGTTGTTGAACTCCAAGGTGTGCTTACGTGTTGGTCATCAACACTCGCAATTTTGGCCGATTCTGGCCCGTTTCATGGACTATTACTCACCGTTTTGGGGTCCCAAAGCGATTTCCATGGTTGTCGAACTCCAAGGTGCGCTTACGTGTCGGTCATCAACAATCACTGTTTGGGCCGATTCTGGCCCGTTTCTTGGACTACTACTCTATTTTGGGGTCTCGGAGTCATTTCCATGATTGACGAACCCCAGGGTGCGTTTACGTGTCGGTCATCAACACTCACATATTTGGCCGAATCGTGTCCGTTTTGTGCACTATTACTCAATGTTTTGGAGACCCAGAGGGATTTCCACAATTGATGAACCCCGGGGTGCATTTATGTGTCTGTCGTCAACACTCATGGTTTTGGCCAATTCTGACATGTTTCATGGACTATTACTCACGGTTTTGGGGTCCCGAAGTGATTTCCATAGTTGTTGAACTCCAAGGTGTGAAAGTGTTGGTCATCAACACTCGCAGTTTTGGCCGATTCTGGCCCGTTTCATGGACTATTACTCACCGTTTTGGGGTCCCAAAGCGATTTCCATGGTTGTCGAATTCCAAGGTGCGCTTACATGTCGGTCATCAACAATCATAGTTTGGGCCGATTCTGGCCCGTTTCTTGGACTATTACTCTATTTTGGGGTTTGGAGTCATTTCGATGATTGACGAACCCTTGGTGCGTTTACGTGTCGGTGATCAACACTCACATATTCGGCCGATTCTAGTCCGTTTTGTGCACTATCACTCAGCGTTTTGGGGACCTAGAGCAATTTCCACGATCGATGAACCCCGGGGTTCGTTTATGTGTCCGTCGTCAACACTGAGAGTTTTGGCCAATTCTGACGGGTTTCGTGGACTATTACTCACCGTTTTGGGGTCCCTAAGCGATTTCCATGGTTGTCGAACTCCAAGGTGCGCTTACGTGTCGGTCATCAACAAT
>NW_025289399.1:0-1083 GCF_018294505.1 Triticum aestivum
TCTCCGGGGTGTGGCCTCCCTCAAGGACGGCGCCGCCGCCGGCACCTGCAGGGGGGAAACGGATGCGTCGGGTCTACACGGATGGGGTGTAGCCGTGGGTTTGGCCCGGATGTTGCTTCCAGGTGTCCCTCTGTGCTGACCTGACACAACCGGGTGGAGAGGTCCACTGGTCAAAGTCCTTCCGTGGAAAGTCAAAGGGCTAGATCTCGTGGTCAACCGCTCGAGGGTTAGGCGGGAAGGGGGCTCTGGGGGGTAGCAATGCCACCGGAGCGTCGCACCGGCCCCTCATACATGCGTGGTGGTGTTGTGGCATGTCCGAAGAGGCGGCGCGCGTCTCCGGGGTGTGGCCCCCTTCACGGACGGCGATGACACAGTAGTAGACGTTCTGCGGTAACGGTGCGGCGTGAATATTATTAAATACTCGGATCGCGATAAAATCATGAAATTTTTACATGACATGGGCACATGTGCTATAGGAGCGATGGTATGGTTTTCATAATTTTTGGTGATGGTGAAGTATCCGAACACTTCCCTCTATGCGGATTGCCCTTCACATGTCTACGACTGTGGCCGGCGGCCTCCGTGGGCTAGCATGCCGCCAATCTTGCGTGCACGGCTTCTCACAACTCTGAGTGTGTTTTGGCGGTTGCAAACGCCCGGCACGCGTCTTCGGGGCGTGGCCCCCCTCACGGTCGGCGCCGCCGCCGGCACCTGGAGGGGGAAACGGACCCGTCTGGTCTACACGGAGGGGATGTAGCTGTGGATTTGGCCCGTATGTTGCTCCCAGGTGTCCCTCTGTGCTGACCTGATACAACCGGGTGGAGAGGTCCACTGTTTGAAGCCCGTCCGTGGAAAGTCAAAGGGCTAGATCTCGTGGTCAACCACTCCAGGGTTAGGTGGGACGGGGGCCCGAGGGGGGCGGGGGGTAGGAATGCCACGGGAGCGTCGCATCGGCCCCTCATACATGTGGGGTGGTGTTGTGGCATGTCCGAAGAGGCGACTAGCGTCTCCGGGGTGTGGCCTCCCTCAAGGACGGCGCCACCGCCGGCACCTGGAGGGGGGAAACGGATATGTCGGGTCTAC
>NW_025289400.1:0-1083 GCF_018294505.1 Triticum aestivum
GGAAGTTGACGCGCGCCATGGAAAACTGGGCAAAACCATGTACGTGGCACACGCCGCGTACACGGACCCGTACACGGACCCGTGAACGGGTACGAGAGTCCGGGAAAAAATGGCCCATACACCATGCGAACCGGCTCAAAACCAGCTAATGATGGTCAACAAACGGTGCCATGGCAGCGAAAACATGTCTCATGGCAAAAAAACGCTGCCACGGCAGCGTTTCAAAACAGTGTACCCCTCCTTCACAAACTAAGGGCAGGGGTCCCAATGGGGGCTAAAACCCTCGGGTATAGTAGGGAGGAGGGGTCCTTCCTGGTGGGCGTACGGAACACGGGTGATTTTTCTTAGGGAAAACACCCGTGTTCACGTACGCCCATCCTTTCCCAACGTTGCCTCGGATGTCCCGTCGTTAGGTCATCACGAAGGTGTTGGCCCGGTCCCGTGTATGTCTCGTGAGAAATTCTGACCCAACAGCCGAAGGTGGCTCAGGAAACAGGAAAGTACCCCGTTGCGTACACGATCCGACCGACGGTAAACAGTCGCAACGATGTCCCTCCAATGTCGCCTCCGGAAAAACGTTGCCCCTCGATGGTAACGTCATCGCTGTCCCGGTCTCCTGTACGTCTCAAGTGAAATTCTGACCCAACAGCCGAATGCGGCTCGGGAAACAGGAAAGTAGCCCGTTTCGTGCATGATAAGACCGTCCGACAACGTTGCACCGATGTCCCGATAAAGTTGCCTTTGGAAAATCGTTGCATCCGTAGCTTTATTGCTGCTGGTGTGACACGCGTGATTTGGCCTTGCAGGACGCCTTCGTGCAAGTGATCCTCCCGTGCTCTGCACGGGCGGAGGCTTGGTTGGTTTGACCGCTTGTTGGCTACTAAGCGCATGAGTAGCTTTGGACCCGTGTCTGCCGGTAGATCCCCCGTTGTACTGCGGCCGACTACCGGCGCCATGTCCCGTCCCTCGTGTGGCTTCGAATCGCTGGATTAAGAGTGCTTGCGTGCTAGTACCCGACCTACGGGAAGTGGTGCTTCGGATAATTGTTGCCTCGCGGCGGACGCCCATTGGGTGTGCCGCTGC
>NW_025289401.1:0-1083 GCF_018294505.1 Triticum aestivum
GGCGGCGGCGAACTGGGGACCGGGCGGCGCCACTAGGAGGCCGACACGTGGCGGCGGACGGGGAGGCCGGACATGTCCGTCGGCGGCGGTTGTGTCCGACGGCGGCGGGAGGAGTTTTTTTTTTTAGGGTTTCGGGGAGAGGGAGAGATCCGAAAACGGAGGGGTGTATATATAGGCATAAGTGGAGCTAGGAGAGTCCAAATGAGGTGCGGTTTTTGCCCACACGATCGTGATCGAACGCTCTAGGACATGGAGCAGAGTTTGGTGGGTTTTGGGCCAAATTTGGGGGGTGTTGGGCTGCAACACACACGAGGCCTTTTCGGTCCCTCGGTTAACCGTTGGAGTATCAAACGAAGTCCAAATGATACGAAACTTGACAGGCGGTCTACCGGTAGTAAACCAAGGCCGCTTGGCAAGTCTCGGTCCAATCCGGAAATGTTTAGACCCCACACACGAAAGAAGACTAGAAATGACCACCGGAGGAGAACGAAGCGCCGGAATGCAAAACGGACAACGGGGAAAATGCTCGAATGCATGAGATGAACATGTATGCAAATGCAATGCACGAGATGGCATGATAAGAGATGCACGAAAAAGAAAAAACAACACACGGAGACAAAGACTGGGTGCGTTACATCTGGGGCGTTACAACACTCCACCACTACGAAAAGATCTCGTCCCGAGATCTAGGACTGAAAGAACTCCGGGTACTCAGAACGGAGGTGATCCTCGCGTTCCCAGGTAGCTTCACGGTCGGAATGGTGAGACCACTTAACTTTGAGAAATTTGATTGACTTGTTGCGAGTCTTGCGTTCAGTCTCTTCAAGAATAGCAACTGGGTGCTCACGATAGGAGAGATCTTCTTGGAGCTCAATGTCCTCGAAGTTGACGGTGCGGTCAGGAGTCTTGAAGCACTTTCGAAGCTGAGAGACATGGAACACATCATGAACATTTGCAAAGTTTGAAGGAAGCTCGAGTTGATAGGCGAGGTCGCCTCTCTTGCTGACAATCTTGAAAGGTCCCACGTATCTAGGGGCAAGCTTCCCTTTGATACCGAAGCGACGAGTACCTTTCATGGGAGAG
>NW_025289402.1:0-1083 GCF_018294505.1 Triticum aestivum
TGCCATATCTCATAATCATAGTATGCGACAATTGCTAACATGATTCGGACGGACTTCAGCTTCGCTACGGGTGAGAAAGTCTCATCGTAGTCAACCCCTTGAACTTGTCGATAACCCTTAGCGACAAGTCGAGCTTTGTAGATGGTCACATTACCATCTGCGTCCGTCTTCTTCTTAAAGATCCATTTGTTTTCTATGGCTCGCCGCTCATCGGGCAAGTCAGTCAAAGTCCATACTTTGTTTTCATACATGGATTCTATCTCGGATTTCATGGCTTCTAGCCATTTGTCGGAATCCGGGCCCGCCATTGCTTCTTCATAGTTCGAAGGTTCACCGTTGTCTAACAACATGATTTCCAGGACAGGGTTGCCGTACCACTCTGGTGCGGAACGTGTCCTTGTGGACCTACGAAGTTCAGTAACTTGATCCGAAGCTTCATGATCATCATCATTAACTTCCTCCCCAATCGGTGTAGGCACCACAGGAACATTTTCCCGCGCTGCGCTACTTTCCGGTTTGGAAGGGGTGACTATCACCTCATCAAGTTCCACTTTCCTCCCACTCAATTCTTTCGAGAGAAACTCCTTCTCCAGAAAGGACCCGTTCCTGGATCTTGCCTTCGGATCTGAGGTAGAAGGTATACCCAATAGTTTCCTTAGGGTATCCTATGAAGACGCATTTTTCCGATTTGGGTTCGAGCTTTTCAGGTTGAAGTTTCTTGACATAAGCATCGCATCCCCAAACTTTTAGAAACGACAGCTTAGGTTTCTTTCCAAACCATAATTCATACGGTGTCGTCTCAACGGATTTCGACGGAGCCCTATTTAAAGTGAATGCGGCAGTCTCTAAAGCATAGCCCCAAAATGAGAGCGGTAAATCGGTAAGAGACATCATAGATCGCACCATATCCAATAGAGTGCGATTACGACGTTCGGACACACCATTTCTCTGAGGTGTTCCAGGCGGCGTGAGTTGTGAAACTATTCCACATTTCCTTAAGTGTGTACCAAATTCGTGACTTAAATATTCTCCACCACGATCTGATCATAAGAATTTTATTTTTCTGTCACGTTGATTCTCAAC
>NW_025289403.1:0-1083 GCF_018294505.1 Triticum aestivum
GAACCAAGACAAAAATGATGGGCATTTTAGAAGGGCATTTCAGGTTCATTGAAAAATTATTTTAGTAACCCTAGTTGGTTTCAGAGGGGACTGGGGGTTCTGTCATCCCCATTTCAAGTTTCTGATGAATGAGTAAACATGATGCAACACTCTAATGCATGACTAGCTAGGGTGTGACAACTCACCCCCACTCAAAAGAATCTCGTCCCGAGATTTGGGTTCCTCCGGGAAGAAGGCGGGATACTCGAGTCGAAGACGATCCTCCCTTTCCCAAGTTGCTTCATCCTCAGAATGATGCGACCATTGAACCTTGAGAAACTTGATATTATGACGTCGCGTGGTACGTTCGGCTTGATCGAGGATACGAATGGGGTACTCTCGATATGTAAGATCATCCTGGAGATCAAGCGTTTCGTGGTCCACTTCATGGATAGGATCCGAGAAGCAACGCCTGAGTTGAGAAACGTGGAAGACATCGTGAACTCTGGAGAGGTGCGGAGGTAGTTCCAACTGGTAGGCAACTTCTCCTCGTTTGGCAAGAATGCGAAAAGGTCCAATGTAACGAGGAGCCAATTTGCCTTTGATACCGAAACGATGGGTTCCCTTCAGAGGGGTGACCCGAAGATAAGCCTTCTCATCAACCTCGAAAGTCATAGCCCTATGTTTTCGGTCATATTGACTCTTTTGGCGAGATTGGGCTGTTTTCAACTTTTCACGAACGATACGAACTTGTTCTTCTGCTTCCTGAATCATATCCGGGCCAAAGAATTGTCTTTCCCCGGTCTCTGACCAGTTAAGGGGTGTTCGACATCGTCGTCCATAGAGAACTTCAAAAGGGGCTTTACCCAAGCTAGATTGATAGCTGTTGTTGTAAGCGAATTCGGCAAATGGAAGACACTTCTCCCAGTCCATTCCGAAGGAGATAACAGAGGCTCGGAGCATGTCTTCTAGAATCTGATTGACGCGTTCCACTTGACCACTCGACTGAGGGTGGAAAGCGGTGCTAAAGGAGAGACGGGTTCCCATAGCATTTTGGAAACTTTCCCAAAATCGAGAGGTGAAAAGACTTCCTCGATCCGAGTT
>NW_025289404.1:0-1083 GCF_018294505.1 Triticum aestivum
TGTTGGGGAACGTAGTAATTTCAAAAAAATTCCTACGCACACGCAAGATCATGGTGATGCATAGCAACGAGAGGGGAGAGTGTTGTCCACGTACCCTCGTAGACTGACAGCGGAAGCGTTATCACAACGCGGTTGATGTAGTCGTACGTCTTCACGATCCGACCGATCAAGTACCGAACGTACGGCACCTCCGAGTTCTACACACGTTCAGCTCGATGACGTCCCTCGAACTCCGATCCAGCCGAGTGTTGAGGGAGAGTTTCGTCAGCACGACGGCGTGGTGACGATGATGATGTTCCACCGACGCAGGGCTTCGCCTAAGCTCCGCAACGGTATTATCGAGGTGTAATATGGTGGAGGAGGGCACCGCACACGGCTAAGAGATCTCAAGGATCAATTGTTGTGTCTCTGGGGTGCCCCCTGCCCCCGTATATAAAAGAGCAAGGGGGAGGCAGCCGGCCAAGGGAAGAGGCGCGCCATAGGGGGGAGTCCTACTCCCACCGGAAGTAGGACTCCTCCTTTCCTTGTGGGAGTAGGAGAAGGGAAGGGGGAAGGAGAAAGAAGGAAGGGTGCGCCCCCCTTCCCTAGTCCAATTCGGACCAGACCATGGGGAGGGGTGCGGCCACCTTTTGATGCCTTTCTCTCCTTTCCCGTATGGCCTATTAAGGCCCAATACGAATTCCCGTAACTCTCCGGTACTCCGAAAAATACCCGAATCACTCGGAACCTTTCCGAAGTCCGAATATAGTCGTCCAATATATCGATCTTTACGTCTCGACCATTTCGAGACTCCTCGTCATATCCCCGATCTCATCCGGGACTCCGAACTCCTTCGGTACATCAAAACTCAATAAAACTGTCATCGTAACGTTAAGCGTGCGGACCCTACGGGTTCGAGAACTATGTAGACATGACCGAGACACGTCTCCGGTCAATAACCAATAGCGGGACCTGGATGCCCATATTGGCTCCCACATATTCTACGAAGATCTTTATCGGTCAGACCGCATAACAACATACGTTGTTCCCTTTGTCACCGGTATGTTACTTGCCCGAGATTTGATCGTCGGTATCTCGATACCT
>NW_025289405.1:0-1083 GCF_018294505.1 Triticum aestivum
TTATTATGCTGAAATATTGAAGTTGGTACTATACTTTAGCTAATCAGAACTCCTGAAGGGGCATGAGACTCTTTTGTATTACCATTACTCTGAATTGTTGGAAGGAACCTGAACCTTAGTTGGCAAGAAATTCCCTTTTATTTTTGCAGCTAATAGGCAAGGAATTCAGACAGGAGTAGTAGTACTATTTAGTTGTCAGATGTGTGATGAACATGATTAGCAAAATATATGCAAACAAGTGGTGAAGTACAGTCTGAAGAAGTTGACAAGTGTATGCATCAATCTAATTCTAAAAATATTCTTTTTAAAAGGAAGACAAGGCTCGTGTCATGTGCTTATTATGCTAAAATGTACTTTGGTCTTTGGCTATTAACCTGTACAAGCTATGCATGTTTACATTATCTGAAAGCCCTAGTTCAGTACAAGAGCCAGCATGTTTACATGAGCTAGCAACATATTTCTAAGTCTGGGCGTCCAACAGCAGTGTCCGCATAGCACCAGCAGCCAGTATGAAAAGCTGGCGTGAACCAGCCTGAGTGCATGTACGGAAAGCATCATCTGCATCTGTCTGCTGGACAATAGCAGGCAGACGCGGCTGATACTAATCCTGCGATTAGCTAATGCCGAACATTGTGGACAGGCCGCAGGCGTGTCCAATTGCATCCTGAGTGATAAGTGCTGCATAGGTAGACAGACATACTCTAGGGTCAATGATTCAAGTAGGTAAAATACCAGAACCTGATCATAGTGCACAATCTAGACGATGGTGTGAAGTGAAATGTGACACATCCCAGGGTTTATGCAAAATATGACAACCAAAGTGACCAGAGAAGGTTGAGTGGAAGGTGGTGATAGAGAGGCATGTTCATAGGGTAAATAAGAAGCTGGATTTCTTTGTGAATGAGCTGGTGGCTGAGCACCTGACACTGATGAATGCCCTGCTGGTGCCTGAGCACTTGCACTGATGGATGGCCTGTTGGTGGCATTGCAGAAGGGCATACTGAAGATCTACTACGCTTTCACTAATTCAAAGAAACTATACTTTCAGGCAAGAGTTTCTAATGTTTGCAGTGGATGTTTTGC
>NW_025289406.1:0-1083 GCF_018294505.1 Triticum aestivum
ATCACATATGGAGTTTGAATTTGAATTTTATATTCAAACCAACTTCATTTAATCTGTTGCTAGTTGCATTAGCCCAAAACACATTCATATTTCCATGTCATAGCATGCATCATATTGTGCATTGCATTGATTGTGTTTCCTTCTGTGTTGCCGGTAATTGTCCCCTCTCGATAGACGTGATACCGATGATGTGATCGTTGACACTGATGAAGACTCAATGTTATCTTCAGAAGTGCCAGGCAAGCAAAACCCCCTTGTTCATTCCGATACAATCCTACTCTCTCGCCCCTGCTCTCTTTTAATGCATTAGGACAACACCGATTTATCTGTTACTTGCTGCGGTAGCTGAACCCCTTTATCCTTTGCATGACCTGTCATTGCCACAGTAAATAGATGAAACCCACTAGCATGAGTAGGAGTTGTTTGAGCCCTGTTGTGCCTACTCATTCATGTTTGTTTGTCATGCCTGCTACTGCTTAGAGTTGAGTCAGGTCTGATTCATCAGGGATGAATCAGAGGCGTGTGAACATGTCCTACTGTGTGTGAGCTAAGTGTGTGAACACGATTTGGTAAAGGTAGCGGTGAGAGGCCATGTAGGAGTACATGGTGGGTTGTCTCATTGTAGCCGTCCTCGGGAACTGAGTTCTGTGTTTGTGATCCATGATTCAGCTACTACCATACATTGGGCCCTGAAATATGACCCCGCTCGACTTCTTATTCACCCTTGTCCTCTGTCCAGGAGTTGCAAGTAGTTTCTGGTGTTTGTAGTATGCTGGAGGCCGTGGACAGCGCTGACCGTAGGGGTGGGCTGTGATGCGGTAGGCACGTGGCCGGGTAAACCGGGCGCCCGTTTGGTGTCACGGAACCCTGTTCACATCGTTTGGGGCTGTGAGCGAAACTCCGGCCGGATCTCCTCATGGATGGAACCCGAATAGGCGATAAACCTGGACTAGAGACTTGAGTGTTTAGGTAGGTCGTGGTCTACACCCACGTTGGCTTTCGCTTGAAGTCTGCCGAGCACATGTCGTGTGCAGACGCTAAGTGGTGGAAACATGTATGAAGAAGTACACCCCTGCAGGGTTA
>NW_025289407.1:0-1083 GCF_018294505.1 Triticum aestivum
AGGAGTTTGTAGGTGACCCAAGGAACGTTCGCAGATGGAATTAATCCTTTTGGGGAGCAGAGCAGCAACCATAGCACGTGGCCTGTGACTCTATGTTTGTATAACCTTCCTCCTTGATTGTGCACGAAGCGGAAGTTCATTATGATGCCAGTGCTCATCCAAGGCCCTAAGCAACCCGGCAACGACATTGATGTGTACCTAAGGCCATTAGTTGAAGAACTATTACAGCTGTGGAATGGAAAATGTGTACGTGCATGGGATGAGCACAAACAGGAAGAATTTGACCTAAAGGCGTTGTTGTTCGGGACCATCAATGATTGACCTGCTCTCAGTAACCTTTCAGGACAGACAAACAAGGGATATCGCGGATGCACGCACTGTTTCGATGATACCGACAATATATATTTGGATAGTTGTAGGAAGAATGTGTACCTGGGACATCGTCGATTTCTTCCGAGCAGGCATCCCGTAAGAAAGAAAGGCAAGCATTTCAAAGGTGAGGCGGATCACCGGACGAAGCTTCGTCACCGTACTGCTGCTGATGTACATGATATGGTCAAGGATTTGAAGGTAATCTTTGGAAAGGGTCCTGGTGGACAACCTGTTCCGAAGGACGCTGACAAACGAGCACCCATGTGGAAGAAGAAATCTATATTTTGGGACCTGCCATATTGGAAAGACCTAGAGGTCCGCTCCGCAATCGACATGATGCACGTGACAAAGAATCTTTGCGTGACCCTGCTTGGCTTCTTGGGCGTGTATAGGAAGACAAAAGATACACCAGAGGCACGGGAGGACCAGCAACGTATGCACGGAAAAGACGGCATACATCAGGGTCAGGCCAACTACGCTCTTACCAAAGAAGAGAATGAAATCTTCTTTGAATGCCTGCTCAGTATGAAGGTACTGTCTGGCTTCTCGTCGAATATAAAGAGAATAATAAATATGGCAGAGAAAAAGTTCCAGAACCTGAAGTCTCATGACTGCCACGTGACTATGACGCAACTGCTTCCGGTTGCATTGAGGGGGCTTCTACCGGAAAACGTTCGATTAGCCATTGTGAAGCTATGAGCATTCCTCAAT
>NW_025289408.1:0-1083 GCF_018294505.1 Triticum aestivum
TGGAACGAACTAAGTCAGGCAAGCTTTTATCTTCCAACTCTCCAAGTTGTTGTCTAGCTTAACCAACTAGCTCAGGGGTATCCAACACGGATTCTTGGAGAAAGGGTGGTTTACAGGATGAACCAACTTGATCACGAGCTCAACATAACAGTCAGGTGACAACCTGGTGATACCTTCGAGAGGATATTCGAAAAATCACGAACCACCGATATGTTACTAAGCTCGAGAACAATCTTGCTTTTTGAGGCAAGACGATATGATTAATAGAGCGAAGATTTGAATAATCCTAACTCATCGATCGAGGAGTGCACCGAGAACAAGGACTAGGTAGCATGATCAACCTTAGAATGATGATTCAAAACCAGCACGCTAAGAATGAAATTATTGTCCTTTAACTACCAAGCAACGAGGTTGCTGGGAGTATTGATTTCACACATCACAATTCATTTGTCGGTATTCCGGTTGCATTAACACGAGGGCCGAGGAATGACTAATGATGGTGAGAAGTATCACTACGTCAAAATTCATGAGAGTTGGTGCAGTTCTCATGACAATTCTGACATAAAGGGGGTAATACTCCAAGGTAGAACAGAGCAAAAGCTGGATTGGCATTTTGATCTGCGGAGCACAACTTCTTTGACCCAATCCTGGATATGGAAGAGGTACTGGAGTTTGTTTCTCCTAGTCATTCCGGAATAGAATGGCTTGATGGACCACAAGAGTAATAGGTATCGATGAACGATTGCACGCATACTCTTGGCTATCAATTGATAAACGAGGGTCAGAGGACAACTAAAGAGGGACAACTCAAAGGAACATACGATTTTCTGAGTTGTGGATGCATGGTTTAGCATGTTGAACCAAGTTCAACATGTTTCTTCCGGATAACCCATGCAGAAAGGTTGAGCTGGCAGAGTCACAATATAGCATGGAGAACTCATCGAGAGCGCTCTTGTTGTCATCTTTTGGTTTAGAAGAACTCCTGTCAAGAATGATTCATGGTAATTGGAAGAAGGATGTACCATGAACCTCGAGGACTATCGCAAAGGTTACTATTATCCTAAAGGAACTAGCAACACTATC
>NW_025289409.1:0-1083 GCF_018294505.1 Triticum aestivum
CGTGAGCCCCATCTCTATTTCTTCTTGTCACCAGCACCACCACCACCAGTTGCCATTTTGCCCCACCTCGGATCTATGTTGTTGGTTTTTCATGTTTGTTGGCAGTCAGACAAATGTCACTGTATAATTTGGTCAAATATAGCAACCTAGTTGAAATTCCCAAACCATCTCTATAGACAGCTGAAATTATCATGAACATAGAGCTAATATTGACCTGACGTTGCGCTAACAGGAAGCAAACAAACTGTTGGATTTATCTCTTACTTTAGAAGAATCTATCTTTGCTCTATTTTGCGCACCGGTGACAGTTTAACCACTCCGTACTATGTTAATTTCCCTTCGCTTGTCACGTTTAGACTGATTTTAGTGGCCTATATATTGCTCTGAACCTTGGCTTGTCACCACAGGTTGGTGCATTTTGTGTTGTTCTATTTTCGAAAAGATGGAACCTAGAGGGGCAAGAGTTCGTCCAATGTAACTGCTAATGATCATGTTCCGTGATAAGTTTCATTGTCATGAGTATGTAGGGATCTCTTTTCTTCAAACAAAGAAGGGAAGAATAGTGTACAAGAATGAGAAATAATGAGAACAAGAGGAAGAGCCCCCATTAGATAGATGGAAACTTAATGAATATAGCTGCTGTATTTGGAGATAAACGCAACTCTAATTCAGTATCTAATTATCTACAAAGTAAAACTCATAATTACCATATATGCACAATTGGTTCCAGCGATGTATGCCAGTTGCCATTTTGGATTCTGCATCAATCATTTTTATTCATATGATTCATTTGTATTAGGTTTTGGCAGATATTGTTAACTTGACTTGAGACCATCCCGCACACAGGTGTGACTCTTATAATCATACAACCATCTGTAATTCAATCAAGCAAAACCTAATGAACATGGTCAGAAAAATAATGTTCATAATATAAATGGTGAGTCAGAGTGGTTACACACCTCATCTTCCTAAGGACACTTGACATCTCCTCTCTCTTCTTCTTTGCTCTCTTGTGAGTACCAAGCTTTCTCTTGGCGACCTTGAGTGCACGCTTGTCCTTTCCAACCTTAAGAAGCTCAGTGA
>NW_025289410.1:0-1083 GCF_018294505.1 Triticum aestivum
ACTTCAACCTGAAAAGCTCGAACCCAAATCGGAAAAATGCGTCTTCATAGGATACCCAAAAGAAACTGTTGGGTACACCTTCTACCACAGATCCGAAGGCAAGATCTTTGTTGCCAAGAATGGGTCCTTTCTGGAGAAAGAGTTTCTCTCGAAAGAAGTAAGTGGGAGGAAAGTAGAGCTTGATGAAGTATTACCTCTTGAACCGGAAAATGGCGCAACTCAAGAAAATGTTCCTGAGGTGCCAGCACCGACTAGAGAGGAAGTTAATGATAATGATCAAGATACTTCTGATCAAGCTCCTACTGAAATTCGAAGGTCCACAAGGACACGTTCCGCACCAGAGTGGTACGGCAACCCTGTCTTGGAAATCATGTTGTTAGACAACGGTGAACCTTCGAACTATGAAGAAGCGATGGCGGGACCGGATTCCGACAAATGGCTAGAAGCCATGAAATCCGAGATAGGATCCATGTATGAAAACAAAGTATGGTCTTTGACTGACTTGCCCGTTGAACGGCGAGCCATAGAAAATAAATGGATCTTTAAGAAGAACACAGACGCGGATGGTAATGTGACCATCTATAAAGCTCGGCTTGTCGCTAAGGGTTATCGACAAGTTCAAGGGGTTGACTACGATGAGACTTTCTCACCGGTAGCGAAGCTGAAGTCCGTCCGAATCATGTTAGCAATTGCCGCATTTTATGATTATGAAATTTGGCAAATGGACGTCAAAACGGCATTCCTTAATGGTTTCCTTAAGGAAGAATTGTATATGATGCAGCCGGAAGGTTTTGTCGATCCTAAAAATGCTGACAAGGTGTGCAAGCTCCAACGCTCGATTTATGGGCTGGTGCAAGCATCTCGGAGTTGGAACATTCGCTTTGATGAGATGATCAAAGCGTTTGGGTTTACACAGACTTATGGAGAAGCCTGCGTTTACAAGAAAGTGAGTGGGAGCTCTGTAGCATTTCTCATATTATATGTAGATGACATACTTTTGATGGGAAATGATATAGAACTCTTGGACAGCATCAAGGCCTACTTGAATAAAAGTTTTTCAATGAAGGACCTTGGAGAAGCTGC
>NW_025289411.1:0-1083 GCF_018294505.1 Triticum aestivum
TGCGTTTGCGTGTCGATCATCAACACTCGCAGTTTTGGCCGATTCTGTCCCGTTTCGTGACTATTACCCAGTTTTGGGGCCCCGAAGTGGTTTCCACAACTGACGA
The DNA here is from genome assembly GCF_018294505.1 of Triticum aestivum. NCBI lineage: Eukaryota > Viridiplantae > Streptophyta > Magnoliopsida > Poales > Poaceae > Triticum > Triticum aestivum. The sequence continues at coordinate 107 of NW_025289411.1, forward strand.
ACCGCAAGGTGCATTTACGTGTCGGTTATCAACACTCACAATTTTGGCCAATTCTGGTTCATTTCGTGCACTATTACTCACCGTTTTCGGGTCCTAGAGCGATTTCCATGATTGACGATCCCTGGGGTGCATTTATGTGTCGGTCATCAACACTCGCAGTTTTGGCTGACTCTGCCCCGTTTCATGGTTTATTACTCATTGTTTTGGGGTCCCGGAGCAATTTCCATAATTGATGCACCCCGGGGTGCGTTTACATGTCGCTCACCACCAATCGTAATTTTGTTCGATTCTGGGCTCTTCCATGGACTATTACTCACCATTTTGGGGTCCCAGAGCTATTTCCACATTCACAATGACCGGGGTGCGTTTACGTGTACGTCATCAGCAGTCGCAATTTTGGTTGATTCTGGCCCGTCTCATGGACTATTACTCACCGTTTTGGTGTCCCAAAGCGATTTCAATGGTTGTTGAACCCTAAGGTCCGTTTACGTGTCGGTCATCAACGAACGCAGTTTGGGCTGATTTTGGTCCGATTCTTGGACTATTACTCACCGTTTTGGGGTCCCAAAGCGATTTCCATAGTTGTTGAACCCAAAGGTGCGCTTACGTGTCGGTCATCAACACTCGCAGTTTTGGCCGATTTTGGCCCGTCTCTTGGACTATTACTCACTGTTTTGGGGTCCTCGAGTGATTTCCACGATTGACGAACCCTGGGGTGCGTTTGCGTGTCGATCATCAACACTCGCAGTTTTGGCCGATTCTGTCCCGTTTCGTGACTATTACCCAGTTTTGGGGCCCCGAAGTGGTTTCCACAACTGACGAACCGCAAGGTGCATTTACGTGTCGGTTATCAACACTCACAATTTTGGCCAATTCTGGTTCATTTCGTGCACTATTACTCACCGTTTTCGGGTCCTAGAGCGATTTCCATGATTGACGATCCCTGGGGTGCATTTATGTGTCGGTCATCAACACTC
>NW_025289412.1:0-1083 GCF_018294505.1 Triticum aestivum
CCAATCTGGGTGTTTGATTCACAACAATTGGAAGATCACAGGATGCAAAGAAGCATGGTGAGATTAAGTCAAACCACAAGAAAATGTATGGTTATAATGCTATTATGCTACTATCTCTTAGTCTTGTGCTTCATGAATAGGAATTTGAAAAGGAGGACAAGTGAAAATTAAAATTCCTACGTTTTTTCTTTCAAGGAGACACTAAAGGAACAAATCCGTGTGCTCAGTGGACAATATATATAACATGTAGAGTAAAAAAGAGATGCAACAAGTGTACAACCTCTTTGGCGAAGCCATGTCGATCTCAGCGTGATTGGGTTGGCCGGTGAGGATGCTCCGGCTGACTTTGCTGTCGGAGGAGGGGAAGAAGATCTTAGGCGTCTGGAGATGGAGCCCGAGGTACTGCTCCGCTGTGATGGAGGGTTTCGTCGTTGGAGCAGCTCTGGTGAGTTGTACGACGCCGGGGCTGAAGCAGGACAAGAGAGACAACGAACAACGTTAACCTGAGTGGAATTCTAATAGCATCTCCAATACATGATGTAAAATACATAACCACAAAGTGCTAGATGTAAAATACATCAGCCGCTCATCTCTAAACTTAACTGTCGAAACTGAACTTAACTGTCGAAACTGAACTTAACTGTCGAAACTGAATTTTGCTGTCGAAACAGAATTTTGTTGTCGAAACTGAACGCACTAGCAAGGTGAGGCTACACGTCGGTCGACTGACTTTTTCATCTCTGGTCAGTCGATTTTGCAGCCGTTGGATACGAAATCAAGGGCATGCAGTTCATCTTCAACCTCCACCCCCTGAGCCGCCAGCCACCACCGGCCAAACAGCAGCCCCCCGCCGCCCGCGGCCGGCGGTGCGCCGCCCCGCCCGCCCCGAAAACACTCCCCACCACCGGTCCGCCGCCGCCCCGGCCATCCCTCTAGGCCCCCCCGTGCCGAGCTTTTTCTCCGGCGATCCCCATGCCACCGCCCCGCCAACGCCCCGCCACCACCGGTGACCACCGCCCCCATCCTGAACCCTAAGATAGATAGTGGGGTACCTCTCCAGCGAGGCCCCCTCCCCGCTGCGGC
>NW_025289413.1:0-1083 GCF_018294505.1 Triticum aestivum
AGCACAATTGAGTCTGTGCGTAGATTTGCGAAAGTGATCATCCGTGTCTTCGGCCCTGAGTGTCTTCGGGCACCCAATGAATATGACACAAAAAAATTGATCCCATCTAATGAGAGGAGAGGTTGGCCTGGCATGCTAGGTAGCATTGATTGTATGCATTGGAATTGGAAAAATTGCCCCAACGCTTGGCAAGGAATGTATGGTGGCAAGTCTCGTGATGCAACAATTGTGCTAGAGGCCGTAGCATCCGAGGATTTATGGATTTGACATTGCTTTTTTGGTATGCCGGGCACTCTCAATGATATCAATATGTTGCAACGGTCTCATTTGTTTGCTAGGCTTGCTAGTGGTGATGCTCCTGCTTGCAACTACACTATCAATGGACATGAATACACGAAGGGGTATTATTTTGCAGATGGTATATACCCTCCTTGGTGCTCATTTGTCAAGAGCATCAAAGAATCCCAAAAAAAACAATCTGAATTTGCAAGCGTGCAAGAGGCAGCCCGAAAAGATTTTTTTTCAAAACTATCACCTTTTTTGAAGCAAATTCGGAAACTATATCACAGAATGAAAAAAATGCAAAACTATGACCCTGTCGGCCTCGCTTGGGCCGAAAAGGGACTTTTCGGCCAGCCTTCGGCCGAAAAGAGGACATCGGCCCGCGGTTGACCGAAAACGGGCTGTGGTGGGCCGAAGAGTTGCTGTCGGTGGTGGCCCGGCCGAAAATAGTAGCTTCGGCCAGCTGGTGGCCGAAATGGGCCCTTTTTGGCCCAGCCCAGGCCGAAGTGTACTTCGGCCACCCGTAGGCCGAAAAGGCTAGATAAGCCCGAGCGGTGGCTTCTTCCTCCTGTGTCGCTGCTGTTCTTCTCGGCCTAGTGTAGACCAAAATGTACTTTTCGGCCTAGAGTAGACCAAAAAGTACTTTTCGGCCTAGTGTAGACCGAAAACAGCCATTTCGGCCAGCTCAAGCACTTTTCGGCCATGGCACGGCCGAAAACACTACTTCGGCCAACAGTTGGCCGAAAACTACCTTTTCGGCCTCCACGTGGCCGACAGGGTCATAGTTTTGCATTTTTTTTT
>NW_025289414.1:0-1083 GCF_018294505.1 Triticum aestivum
CTTTCATAACAATATTTTAAAAACATTTAACAGGTAAAATTAACATCATATTTAGATTCCACACATTTTTCTAATAAAATTTCATATATAATATGTCAAAATCGAAGTTACGGTTTAAAAGATACAGATAATTTAGTAAATCATTTGGTTTGACTCAAATATATTCCAAAATAATATTTAAAAATACTTAACAGGTAAAAATAATCTCATATTCATATTCTACAGATTTTTCTAATCAAATTTGATATATAACATGTTCAAATTGAAGTTACAGTTTAAAAGATATGAATGATTTTAAAAAGCATTTGTTTGACTTAAATATGATTCGCGGATGAATTACTAAATATCAGGGGTTCAAAAAAATGTAAAATAACGGTTCGGGTGTGACTTAAATCTGGACGGTGGGTTGATTTTAAGAAAAGACAGATACTTTTGTGTAAAATACAAAAATAACGATTCGTTTTAACTTAAAACAGGACTGCGGGTTGAACCACGGGGTGCCGGTGCTGACAAGCTCATCCGCACGACGTCTCACACCGTTCGTCGTCGCCGGCTTCATCTCGGACTCCGCCGCCACCATGCCTCCACCGAGCGGTGTCCCCGACCTCGCGCGCGATCGGCTTGATAACCCGCTCGCCGCCGCGATCCGCCTCATCTACGCCGCGTGACCGACCTGGCCCGTCGGTTACGCACACCTCCGCAGGTCCCATGAAGATTGTCCCCGAGTTCAGCGTGCCTCTACACCGATCGAGCATCGGGCTGCCGCTGCGTCACCCTGTTGGGCCGCAACGCCGCCGCCCCGTGGTTCTCCTCGCACTTGCATCAACTCGTGTGTCGCCCCTTAGGGTCGTAGTGTCGCGATACACGGTCCCCGCTGCTGCCCCGAGGCCGTCCCCATGGTTGCACCGACTCGTGAACCGCCGTTGTGTCGCCCCTTCGGGTCGCAGCGTCGCGGCCCGCGGTCCCCGTCGCCGCCCCGAGGTCTTCCCGCCGTTGCCCCGACCCGCCTGCCGCCGCTGCATCGCCCCTTCGGGCCGTAGCGCCGCGGCCCGCGGTCCGCTCCGCCATCACCGCGCGTTGACC
>NW_025289415.1:0-1083 GCF_018294505.1 Triticum aestivum
GAAGTCTCTCTGCAAAAACATAAAATAGGCAAACGTGAGTACAAATGTACCCAGCAAGACTTACATCAGAACTAACTACATATGCATCATTATCAACAAAGGGGATGGTGGGGTTTAACTGCAGCAAGCCAGCTTTGACTCGGTGGCTATCCTAAACTACGACTGCAATGTAACTCTTTTGAGGTGGCGCACACGAGTCCACATATTCACCATATCAATACACCACTATGGAACCGCTCCCGTCTCCCTACGAGAACGCCATCCATAGCACTCACGCTTATCTTGCGTATTTTAGGGTATCCACTTTCACTTGTCTATGAACTGATATAAGCAACCCAGAAGTCCTTTACCGCGGACACGGCTATTCGAATAGATGATGTTAACCCTGCAGGGGTGTACTTCTTCACACACGCTCTCACCACTTACCGCCGTTTACACGACATGTACTCGGCAACCTTCAAGCGGAAGCCCAACATGGGTGTCGGCCACGGCCTACCTAGACACTCGAGTCTCTAGTCCAGGTTTATCGCCTATTCGGGTTCCATCCATGAGGAGATCCGGCCGGAGTTTCGCTCACAGCCCCAAACGATGTGAACAGGGTTCCTGAGACACCAAACGGGCGCCCGGTACACCGTGCCACGTGCCTACCGCATCACAGCCCACCCCTATGGTCAGCGCTGCCCACGGCCTCCAGCATACTACAAACACCAGAAACTACTTGCAACTCCTGGACAGAGGACAAGGGTGATCAAGAAGCCGAGAGGGTCCATTGGTTTCGGGCCCAATGCGTGGTAGTAGCTGAATCATGGATCACAAACACAGAACTCAGTTCCTGAGGACGGCTGCAATGAGACAACCCACCATGTACTCCTACATGGCCTCTCACCGCTACCTTTACCAAAACGTGTTCACACACTTAGCTCACACACAGTAGGACATGTTCACACGCCTCTGATTCATCCCCGATGAATCAGACCTGACTCAACTCTAAGCAGTAGCAGGCATGACAAACAAGCAAGAATGAGTAGGCACAACAGGGCTCAAACAACTCCTACCCATGCTAGTGGGTTTCATCTATTTACT
>NW_025289416.1:0-1083 GCF_018294505.1 Triticum aestivum
AGTTTACTTTGATGACATATTGATTTATAGCAGATCTTTGGAAGAACATTTGGAACATTTACGTGTTGTTTTTATTGCTCTACGTGATGCACGTTTGTTTGGTAACCTTGGGAAGTGCACCTTTTGCACCGACCGAGTATCTTTTCTTGGCTATGTTGTTACTCCACAGGGAATTGAAGTTGATAAAGCCAAGATTGAAGCTATTGAGAGTTGGCCGCAGCCCAAAACGGTCACACAAGTGAGGAGTTTTCTTGGCCTCGCTGGATTCTATAGGCGTTTTGTGAGAGATTTCAGCACCATTGCTGCACCTCTCAATGAGCTTACAAAGAAAGATGTGCCTTTTCTTTGGGGTACCGCATAGGAAGAAGCCTTCACGGTATTGAAAGATAAGTTGACACATGCTCCTTTACTCCAACTTCCTGATTTTAATAAGACTTTTGAGCTTGAATGTGATGCTAGTGGAATTGGATTAGGACGTGTGTTATTACAAGATGGCAAACCTGTTGCATACTTTTCTGAAAAATTGAGTGGGCCTAGTCTGAATTATTCTACTTATGATAAAGAATTATATGCTCTTGTTCGGACTTTAGAAACATGGCAACATTATTTATGGCCCAAAGAATTTATTATACATTCTGATCATGAATCTTGGAAACATATTAAAAGTCAAGCTAAACTGAATCGTAGACATGCTAAATGGGTTGAATTCATTGAGACTTTCCCTTATGTCATTAAACACAAGAAGGGAAAATAAAATGTTATTGCTGATGCATTGTCTCGTCGCTATACTATGCTTTCACAACTTGACTTCAAAATATTTGGTTTGGAGACCATCAAAGATCAATATGTGCATGATGCTGATTTTAAAGATGTAATGCAGAATTGTAAAGAAGGAAGAATGTGGAACAAGTTTGTTGTTAACGATGGATTTGTGTTTCGTGCTAACAAGCTATGCATTCCAGCTAGCTCCGTTCGTCTTTTGTTGTTGCAGGAGGCGCATGGAGGAGGATTAATGGGACACTTTGGCGTGAAGAAGACGGAGGACGTACTTGCTACACATTTCTTTTGGCCAAAGATGAGACG
>NW_025289417.1:0-1083 GCF_018294505.1 Triticum aestivum
CAGGCGGCGTGAGTTGTGAAACTATTCCACATTTTCTTAAGTGTGTGCCAAACTCGTGACTCAAGTATTCTCCTCCACGATCTGATCGTAGAAACTTGATTTTCCTATCACGTTGATTTTCAACCTCACTCTGAAATTCCTTGAACTTTTCAAAGGTTTCAGACTTGTGTTTCATTAAGTAGATATACCCATACCTACTTAAATCATCAGTGAGGGTGAGAACATAACGATAGCCACCGCGAGCCTCAACACTCATTGGACCGCACACATCAGTATGTATGATTTCCAATAAGTCGGTTGCTCGCTCCATTGTTCCTGAGAACGGAGTCTTGGTCATTTTACCCATAAGGCATGGTTCGCATGTGTCAAATGATTCATAATCAAGAGACTCTAAAAGTCCATCAGCATGGAGCTTCTTCATGCGTTTGACACCTATGTGACCAAGGCGGCAGTGCCACAGGTATGTGGGACTATCATTATCAACCTTACTTCTTTTGGTACTCACATTATGAACATGTGTACCATCACGTTCGAGATTCATAAAGAATAAACCATTCACCATAGGAGCATGACCATAAAACATATATCTCAAAAAAATGGAACAACCATTATTCTCAGATTTAAAAGAGTAGCCATCTCGAATTAAACGAGATCCCGATACAATGTTCATGCTCAAAGCTGGCACTAAATAACAATTATTAAGGTTTAAAACTAAACCCGAAGGGAGATGCAGAGGTAGCGTGCCGACGGCGACCACATTGACCTTGGAACCATTCCCGACGCGCATCGTCACCTCGTCCTTTGCCAGTTTCCGCTTATTCCGTAGCCCCTGCTTTGAGTTACAAATGTGAGCAACTGCACCGGTATCAAATACCCAGGAGCTACTACGGGCACTAGTAAGGTACACATCAATTACATGTATATCACATATACCTTTTGTTTTGCCGGCCTTCTTATCCGCTAAGTACTTAGGGCAGTTCCGCTTCCAGTGACCGCTTCCCTTGCAATAAAAGCACTCAGTCTCGGGCTTGGGTCCATTCTTTGGCTTCTTCCCGGCAGCTTGCTTGCCGGGCGCGGCAACCT
>NW_025289418.1:0-1083 GCF_018294505.1 Triticum aestivum
CTAAAAAAATGCTCACTCCAACTAACCTAACAATCAAATATAGATAAACAAGGCATCTACTCACTATAAACAACCAAATATAGCCATTCGTGAAACTAAAGTGGACAATTCATACTTAATCATCACATAGACCTATTGAACAATACATTTTTGCATAACTGAAATAATTAAACACGGCACAGTTAAAGCACCGCATGGCAAATGCTACTACAACAAAGGGTACGGGTTGGCAAGCCAGAAAAGGTAAGATTTGCTGATAGAATGTTGCCTCACATTTCATGGACGGGATCCTTCCAGTTGGAAGAGCACAGACCCATGGTGCGCTCTCTGATGTCATAGATGGGATGTTTCACCTTGGAAGAACCTTTGTGGGTGCCCTCCTCGTGGTCGTGGTCGTGGTCGTAGTCGATGAGGTCTGACTTGGCAATTGAGGATCCCAAGCCGCCGTCGTAGAACGTGTCCTTCAGAAGTGACAAAATGGGCTCGATGGCGTATAAAGCTCGCAAATCCTTGACCGCTTGGCGGAGGAGATTAGCGGCAGGGCCGTCAAAGAGATCGACGGTGGTTGAACCAGAGGGGTTGGGGATGGACCACTTAACATGTGACATGGCCCGCGTGAAGCCTTCGGTGTGGACAAGCTTGATGTCATAGCCAGCTTTCCCGAGATACAGTAATACGCTAGCCCGCTGACATGAAGCCTTCGGCATGGCAACGTAGTCAACATCTTCGCCGGCTTCCACGGTGATGTCTTGCTCTGGGATCGACAGGTCGGGGCGAACGGCGGCCACCTCACCAATGTTCACCGGAGAGGCCATGATAAACCTCTTCTTGGCCGAATGCTCGTCGGGCTCCCCGGGATACGTGGTCGAGCTTAGGCTGCGACATTCTGGAGCAGGGGATGTGGATCTGGCAGGGAGGGACACGACAGGCCTCGTCTAAAAACTCGGGGGAGTGGGGCGACGGTATGGGAATCGCTGGATAACCTGAACTTTATTATCTAAGCTAGAAGGAATGGGCAGACCGACAGGGTTGGCGGCGGCGCCGGCGCCGGCTGCGGGCTAGGGTTCGAAGGGGGGGAGGGGG
>NW_025289419.1:0-1083 GCF_018294505.1 Triticum aestivum
CACTTCATAAATTTTGTCCCGAGGCTATTTTAGGTGCTGCGTCACCTTATTATTGGGCCAGGCCCATGTAATTTCGAAATACATAAGTATATGCTATTTTTAGAGTCCGTATGTGTGGGGAAACAAGAGATAGGGTTGATTTCGGACCCCTCCACCAAGGGCCACGAAATTCCCCCCTCTTCCTCCATATATACAGCCCTTAGGGCACCGTTTAGGCTTTGGGTTTTGTTTAGATTAAAAGTTCGCCATAGCTGCAACTTCGCGTACTTCGTTTGTGTTCAACGACCAGACAAAGGCGTCACAGAACCCCACCTTGATCAATAAAGCTTTCATCTTATATTCGCAATATCCAGATTGCAATCTCAGTTTCTTGCTTGTTCTTCGTTTGCTCACAGGAAACAGACCCTCGTGGTCAGGTTGATCGTGCTCCGGCGTGGTCAATAACCTCTCGGAGTTGGTTTAGTGATTGCTAAGGCGCGACGTCCTCGCACGTTCGTAGTCGGATCGTCAAAGTCGACTGCCACCAAAGCGATATCCATCATCTCATCGAAAGATGGGACACCTTTGCCTCTATCAAGTCTCGTCCCTAAGTAGCCGAAACACCTTAGGAAACAGAAAAACCGCGAACTCAAAATCTCAAACGTCAAATGTCAAAATGGTGGTAGCGGGAATGCGGTGGTGGTTTGCACTTGGCAATGCAAAAGTGGAATGATGGGCTATACACGTCTCGGAGTTGAAGTTGTCGTCCCTAAGTAGCCTAAATACTTTAGGAGACACAAGCCACAACTCGAAAAAGCTCAAACAACAATTGGGTTAAGTTGGGTTGTCGGAAGTGTATGGTGGGCAAGGTTATGTGGAAGTGGTGGTGGTGGTTGATGAAGAAGAAACCGTCCCTAAGTAGCCGAAACACCTTAGGATACTCGAACCACTACTCAATCAACCACTAATGCTATATGGATCAAAATGGGTTAGGTTGCGGAAGTCGGTGGTAGCTATGCGGATGATGTGGTGGAAGCCCTAGGCAAACTTGCCAAATTTTCAAAATTTTGATGGAGTCAAATGATGTTGGTGGTATTTTTGTGG
>NW_025289420.1:0-1083 GCF_018294505.1 Triticum aestivum
AACTGTTTTGGTAGAATCTGTGAGTCACGAGGACTCCGCAATCTCACACCCGCGAGATCAAGACTATTTAAGCTGGTAGGAAAGGATGGTGTAATGCGGTGGAGCTGCAACGGCAACAAGCATATATGGTGGCTAACATACGCAAGAGAGAGTGAGAAGAGAAGCAACGGAGCGGTCGTCATCTAGCAATGACCAAGAAGTGATCCTGAACACCTACTTACGTCATACATAACTCAGACCGTGTTCACTTCCGGGACTCCGCCGAGAAGAGACCATCACGGCTACACACGCAGTTGATGTGTTTTAATTGGGTCAAGTGACAAGTTATCTACAACCGGTCATTAACAAATTCCCATCTGCCTCATAACCGCGGGCACGGCTTTCGAAAGATAATACCCTGCAGTGGTGTCCCAACTTAGCCCATCATAAGCTCTCGCGGTCAACGAAGGATAAACCTTCTCCCGGAAAGACCCGATCAGTCTCGGAATCCCGGTTTACATGACATCTCGACAATGGTAAAACAAGACCAACAAAGCCGCCCGAATGTGCCGACAAATCCCGATAGGAGCTGCACATATCTCGTTCTCAGGGCACACCGGATTGTCCAAGCTTCCGATAGGCCAGCCCAGAGTTGCCCCTGGTGGCCACCGGCGACTGACAGTTTAGACCAATACTCAGAGGAGCACTGGCCCGGGGGTTTAAAATAAAGATGACCCTCGGGCTCGCGAAAACCCGGGGGAAAAGGCTTAGGTGGCAAATGGTAAAACCAAGGTTGGGCCTTGCTGGAGGAGTTTTATTCAAGGCGAACTGTCAAGGGGGTCCCATAAATCACCCGACCGCGTAAGGAACGCAAACTCAAGGAACATAATCCCGGTATAACAGTAACTAGGGCGGCAAGAGTGGAACAAAACACCAGGCATAAGGCCGAGCCTTCCACCCTTGACCAAAATATATAGATGCATTAATTAAATAAGAGATATTGTGATATCCCAACATATCCATGTTCCGACATGGAACAAACTTCAACTTCACCTGCAACTAGCAACGCTATAAGAGGGGCTGAGCAAAAGCGGTAACTTAGCC
>NW_025289421.1:0-1083 GCF_018294505.1 Triticum aestivum
CAGCCTCAACTTTCATTGGCTGTCAAAAAAATAAGGGCTATGTTTCACTTCGTGGCCCCATTTGACTTTCACCTCTTGGTCTTTTAAGGCCCATTGATATTTAATTTAACATCCCCAAAAACATTTTTCACCTATATATAATTAATCAGGAATACCCGGTATTACTCGATATTCACTGAAACCCTTCCTGTGACCCCGGAACGCTTCTGGAACCTCTCGGAACTATTCTGAATATTAATGAAACAATTTCACATATATATTCTCATCACTCCCATCCTACTAACACTCAACAGATCATGATTACCTTAAGCTTGTGACCCCGTAGGTTCGGTAAATCAGAGACATGAATGAAACCCCTTCGTTCAATGACCGATAGCGGAACCGTGGACATCCATATCGGTCCCTATGATTACACGAATGATATTCGAGTGAACCTTTGGTTATCATGTGATGTTCCCTTTGTTCCGTGACACTTTACAAAACTCGGTGTGCATCGGTATCCTCCTGAGTCGTCACCATGCTCACTATACTATTGCTCCCGTTACCAGTTTGTTCTTGTTTCTCGTTGACGTGTTCAGGCATCCCCGTGACATAGTCACCACTGTCTGACCAGACGATGATGGATGCAGTCACACCGAGGGATCCCTAAGAATATCTCTCTATCGCCAGAGGAGCAAATCCCACCCTCGAGCTATCCGGTCACTTGTCAAACTTCCCGGTGTACCTGAAAGTAGTCGTAATGATCACCTTGTTACAGATGATGTTTGAGCAACCCCAAAGCCCACCGTCCGATAGGAAGTGATCGAGACACTCTCATGGCCAGAGGAATTAAAGCACATGCTAACACTCTGTGTTGTAATAGATGATTTCAGACGATGTAGTCACAAAGTATAACAAACAAGAATTGGGTCGATTCAATATGATCGTTCTTCTAATGTCATCCCCTAAATGTTGTTTTAGGACTATTACTACACTTACCGATATCCTTTGATCCGAAAAACATGATTAACAACAACACTTGAGCCAGTCTTAGAGGCGAGACCGGGAACCTATTGTTTATCGTTTATCATTGCACACGTGCCT
>NW_025289422.1:0-1083 GCF_018294505.1 Triticum aestivum
CGGCCGCCTCCTCCCACTTGGTCGCGGCGGCCGCCCCCTTGAACTTCTTCAACTTGCCGCCAGGCGCACTCGGCCCGGCGTGGCGCCTCTTCGCGCCGCCTTGGCCGGCCAAGCCGGCAGAGGAACCCGCGCCCGAGGGGCCAACCCTTGGCTGATGGCACGGAACGACTTCCCCTCCAGCATTGTCCTCAGGCCAGTCGGTGAAGGTGGCCGAGGGCCTGAGGCCGCTTCCCGCTCCTCCTCCTCCGCCTTCGGCGTCGGCTTCCATCGCCGCCGCCCCCAAGTCGGGGTCATCGACGTCTCTCTCCGCTCGGTCGGGGACGAACTCACGGGGCGGTCTCGTGACGCCGGCTGCGGGTTGTATGAGGGGGTTCTAGTTCAGAAGAAACCAATAAAAATTAGAAGTCGGATTCGGCTATAAAGAAGACAAAGCAATAAGGAGATGTGACTTACCACTGGAGGGGGGTTGGCGTGCGAGTACGGCTCCTTGGCGAACTGCCAGTCCTTCCCGAGCTCGCAGTTCGCGATATGGTTCACCATGTTTGCCACCTCTGCGCGGGGCATCTCCTTGGTGCTCATCTGACTCGAGTCTCGGTGGCCGCTCATCTGACTGATCAGATGAGGCCGGCCTTGGAGCAGGAGGACTTGGCATGCCACGAAGGCGGCCAGCAAGTCGGCCCTGACGAGGCCCTCCGACTGCGTCAAGACTCGGAGTCGCGCTACAGCGGCGGCTCCGGCGGGAGTCAGCGTCTTGACTCGATGAGACCAGCTGGGGAGCCTCCCAGCTGGTGCGCCGGCTTCATAAGGCGGCAGATTGATCCAGTCGCCGTCAGGGGCAATGTTCTTCACGTAGAAGTACGAGCGCTGTCACATCTTCACCGACTTGATCAGCGAGATGGAAGGGAAGGGGTTGTCGGTCGTCGATCGCCGCATCGCGATGAAGGCACCACATTGAGCCGGCACGCCGGCGACGTGCGTGCCGAGCTTAGATGAGAAAAATTCTCCCTACAGCTCGATGGTGGGAAGAACACCGAGAAAACCTTCGCACAGAGTGGCGAAGGCGGACAGCAGCACCACCGTGTT
>NW_025289423.1:0-1083 GCF_018294505.1 Triticum aestivum
ATTCCATGTCAACGCGCACGCTCCTACTTGAGATGCAACCACTGCAAGTGGTACTCGCGGTCACGGTGCTCGTACGGCACCAGCTGCTCGTCCAGCTCCATCATCCATCGATGCATCTACCGCAACACCAGCTACTGTTTGCCGCGGCGGACGGCGGCTGCAGCAACCGCTGCCCGGCTGATGGCCCTTCCTTGCCCAGGCGTAGCCTGAGAGAGCGCTTGTTCCCATCCTGTTCTTTCTCTGGGCTGCTCTCGCCCCAAAGCCTGTGATACCCGATGTTTTGTCTGTTGAAGCGGTCGCTGTCCGAGCTGGCCGAAATCCTATTGGAGCCGGTGGCTCTATGGCAGGAGCGCATGACCTTCAACGATGACATGGCATTGAGGTGAAGGAACCGACGGGAAGGCAGAGCTTGTTTTCGCTAAGAGCCAGGTGCATCGGGGTGGCCCGCCTGACCGTCGCGGGTGCTCTGGAGCATGTTATGGGGAAGATGATGCTGCTCTAATGCGGACCACGCTATTGGGTCGTATGGGATGGCGAGCGTGCTTCACGGAGTTAGAGCCGAGGCAACTTTTGGATCACCTGTACTTTTTACCATCAGCGATGATAATCGTGATTTGATTCAATCTTATTTACGTGTACAATGGAAAGCTTATGTTTCTTCTATTCTATTCAATCTTTTTCTGTTGTACACGTGCGTACGATGGAAACCCTTTCTGTCCATGGAGATAGATTATTCGCAAAACAAATAGTCCAATGATTGTTCAGTTAGAATTGGATAGGAGGAGCGTCCGCTGAAAACTAATCCGTGTGCTTCCAAGTTTGTACGTGTGTCCTTGCCTGATGTATAACGCTGCACGTGCATGCTTGTTTGGCTTGTATACGCGTATTGCCGGAAGAAATTAATGCGTACCTGTGTCCTTGCCTAATCTTCGCTGCACATGCAAGAGTATAAATATAAGCCTTGCCTAATCGCCCGCAAAAGAAGTCCTTTTCACCTGTATTTTTTAGGCGTATTGCCCGAGGAAACCAATGCGTATGTCTGTGTCCTTGCCTAATCTTTGCAACACGTGGAATAGCATAAAT
>NW_025289424.1:0-1083 GCF_018294505.1 Triticum aestivum
GTTCGATAACCTTGTTCCCATCACTGAGGGAAATACCTACCGACGCTATACCGCATCATCCCTTCCTCTTTGGGGAAATACCGACGTAGTTCTAGCAGACATCACCCCTTTGGTCTTGGTTCCAGACATGAATAGGGACCAATGGGCCTTGCTCCTAGCGCAACACCTTTACTCCCAGTTGGTGGCTGATGACCCACAAGTGTAGGGGATCTATTGTAGTCCTTTCGATAAGTAAGAGTGTAGAACTCAACGAGGAGCAAAAGGAAATGACAAGCGGTTTTCGGTAAGGTATTCTCTTCAAGAACTAAAATTGTAGGTAACATATAGTTTTGTGATAGGATAATTTGTAACGGGTAACAAGCAATAAAAGTAAATAAGGTGCAACAAGATGGCCCAATCCTTTTTGTAGCAAAGGACCAGCCTGGACAAGTTCTTATAATGAGAAAAGTGCTCCCGAGGACACATAGGAATTATCGTCAAGCTAGTTTTCATCACGCTCATATGATTCACGTTCGTTACTTTGATAATTTGATATGTGGGTGGATCGGCGCTTGGGTACTGACCTTTCTTGGACAAGCATACCACTTATGATTAGCCCCTATTGCTAGCATCCGCAACTACAAAAGAAGTATTATGGTAAACCTAACCATAGCATGAAACAAGTGGATCCAAATCAGCCCCTTACGAAGCAACGCATAAACTAGGGTTTAAGCTTCAATCACTCTAGCAACCCATCATCTACTTATTACTTCCCAATGCCTTCCTCTAGGCCCAAATAATGGTGAAGTGTCATATAGTCTACGTTCACATAACACCACTAGAGGAGAGACAACATACATCTCATCAAAATATCGAACGAATTCCAAATTCACATGACTACTAATAGAAAGACTTCACGCATGTCCTCAGGAACAAACGTAAGTACTCACAAATCATACTCATGTTCATAATCAGAGGGGTATTAATATGCATTAAGGATATAAACATATGATCTTCCACCAAATAAACCAACTAGCATCAACTACAAGGAGTAATCAACACTACTAGCAACCCACAGGTACCAATCTGAGGTTTTGGTACAAA
>NW_025289425.1:0-1083 GCF_018294505.1 Triticum aestivum
GTGAGAGAAAGCTTCTCCACCATCTCCATGCTAGCCAAGTTGTTGCAGCTCCCTCCGTCTATTATGACGCGCACAGAACGTTCCTTCACAACTCCCTTGGTATGGAACAAATTGTGCCTCTGATTTTGCTCAGCTTGTGTGACCTGCACACTCAAAACACGTTGAGCAACTAAACATTCATACCTGTCAGCATCTTCAGGAGCCATGTATTGCGTCTCATGATCAGAATCATCTCCACCATGTTCTTCACGTGTAATAAGAGCCAATGTCTCCTCATCATAGTCACTAGCGGACTCATATCCACCATCCGCGGTAGCAATCATCACACGCGGAGATTTGCATTCTCTCGCATAATGACCTCCTCCCTTACAACGACGACAAATAATATCACTTGTGTGCCCTGTTGATGCCCTGGAAGAAGAAGAACTCTGTGCAGGCCCGGCAGGTGCGCTCTTGGCAGATAATGGTGGTTGTTCCTGTTTTCTTGTATCAGGGCTGTAGGAGGCACCTGATTGAGGTGCTGGTGCAGTTGAAGTAGAAGATGCACGCGGCGTCCATGAGGAAGGTTGGCCTGCAGAAAAGTTAGTTCGCACCAATGCTTGTCGATCCTGCACTTCACGTTCAGCTTTACAAGCAAGATGGAATAAACGAGTGATATTAGTATACTCCTTATAGTCTAGAATGGTCCGAATCTCTCTATTTAATCCACCCAGAAAACGTGCAAGCATAGCTTCATTCTCCTCAACAATACCACATCTAATCATGCCAGTTTGTAATTCCTGATAATATTCTTCTACAGAATTTTTTCCTTGTCTTAAACGCTGCAATTTTTGAAGCAATTCACGTTGATAATATGGTGGAACCCAACGCGTACGCATAGCAGTTTTCAAAGCAGCCCAAGTAGTTGGAATAGGATATAATCTACAATGTTCAGACCACCATACGCATGCAAAACTAGTGAAAGCACAAACAGCAGCAGCAACTCGTCTCTCCTCAGGATATTGTAAACATGTAAATCGTTGTTCAGTTTCTAACTCCCAAGTAAGATATATATCAGGAACATATCTACCCTCAAATGGTGGA
>NW_025289426.1:0-1083 GCF_018294505.1 Triticum aestivum
TTTATGGATTTGTTTTTGCGACTTTTTCCGCTTTTCTTATGGGTTTTACAAAATATATCCCCAGAGTGAAAAATGTCTCGTCCTTGGACTCGCTCCATGCCAATTCCATCAGAGGAAAATTATGATGCACAACCCAGCAACGAGTTCACTCAGGGACAGTCTAGCCAACCAGGCAATGAATCGGCACTTTCACAAATGTGCCGCCTTTATGAACAGAGTCAGCAACAACATCGCGAGATGATGAACCAAGTCATCAACATGGGGAATCATCATGGACAGTATCAGCAACATTCCAAGTTATCTGAGCTACAGAAGACACGTCCTCAAACATTTTCTCACACTGACAAACCTCTTGAAGCCGAGGACTGGCTTCGAGATATGGAGAGGAAATTAATTATTGCAAAATGTTCAGATCTCGAGAAAGTACTATATGCTCCACACTATCTCACAGGAGCAGCCGCACCGTGGTGGGAGAATTTTCTGCAGATGCATCCCAACGAAAATGACATAACCTGGGATGATTTCAAGGAAGGTTTCCGTGGTGCACATATTCCTAAGAGTATTATGAAAATCAAGAAGAGAGAATTTGATGACCTCAAACAAAGGAACATGACAGTGTCAGATTACAACAGTCAATTTACCCTATTATCCCGCTACGCCAATGAGGAGCGTATGACTGAAATCAAGAAGATGGAGAAATTCCTTGACGGTCTAGCGCCCGCACTTAAATGCCAACTGGTCGTGCACACTTTTCCTGATTTTAAAACGCTGGTGGACAAGGCCATTACTCTGGAAAATGAGAGACGCAGTCTGGAAGATATCCGCAAGCGAAAAAGGGACCAGACTAATCACACTCGCAATCACCGAAGCAAGATAGATTTTAAAAGGGGTGGGACACCCAAATTCTCATCCAATGTCTCACGCCCAATCAAAAAATTTCATGCAAGGGACAAGGAATTCACCTATCGCCCTGGCGTTACCTGTTACGCTTGTGGAGAAGAAGGGCATTATGCCAAACAGTGCCCCAAGCCAAGGAACTCAACCCCAAAGCCGAACAACGGCGGCAATAATTCAGCGCCCAAA
>NW_025289427.1:0-1083 GCF_018294505.1 Triticum aestivum
CCTCTTTTCTGAACTTTTGCCAAGCCCTGCCCGCCGGCAAAGAAAATTAATAAATGAGTTATTAATTAGTTGATATCAGGAAATGACGAACTAAAGAGGCCGACATATAGTTCGATAATGATTGAAATTATCTGTTGACTTTCCCCTTCACGATTTTGTACTGCTCAACTGGTTTAAGTACTGAGTCCAGAACTTGAACTTCTTCATCTTCAACTCGAATGATTAACAAGATCCAGTGGAAACTGCATGCGCACACGTTTGCATGTATAAATTAAGCGGGCATGTGCATAACACTCATCAACTACCCTAAACCCTATACAATTATTAATTAACATCTAGCTAGTAAGTAAAAATAGAATTTGTAGTATAAGACAGTGTGACTCACCCGAAGTTGTAAGGAAGCAGTATATCTCAATTGGTATTTAGGCACTTCAAGAACTCTAGGAAACTATTCTCTATATCATCTCTATAGAATAGCTTTGACTATGTCTCTTGATTAATGGTATTTGGGTCAATGAACCCAATGCCATAGCGTCCAGCTTTTTTCATTTCATAGATCTTCATTCTGCATAATACCACATAAAAGAATATAGTGAGGATAATTACAGGTAATGATCAACGAGCACTACAGCTAGCTTGAGACTTAAATTACAGAAAGAAATCACTTACAGACAATAGCAACCGACGATAGATTTGTCGAGTGCGTCTTGATTGAATAACTGAAATAGTTCTGTAAACTCAACATATAGAGCATTCTCATGGTGGTAATGATCTGCCTTGACTTTCACCATGAGGGACTCTCGATTGGTAGTCTTGGTAATTTTCATGTACCATTCATGCAATTCATACATTCTCGTTGAGAGGTTCTTGACCTCGTCAGGCTTGACCAAAGGTTCGCCTCGGGCATATTTCCGTTTTAGTTCCTGCTCTGCAAAAGTATCCATGGGCTTGAGCTCTAGGAGTTGTTCTACAGTGCATCTGATATCTGCATCCTACCTTCTATGATCTTCGGTTACTACCAGATGATCGGCCGCGCCGGTACTACTCATGTGTGTTGGTACAATTAATGAGCGTGGGGGGGGG
>NW_025289428.1:0-1083 GCF_018294505.1 Triticum aestivum
GGGGGGGCTCTCTCCCCTGGCTTCTGGTGGCGCCGAGGTGCCGTCGGGGCAATGATCGGGATGGCGATCTACATCAACAATCTTGCTACCGTCAAAACCAACTATCTCCCCCTCTATGCAGCGGTGTAACACCCCTTCTTCCCGCTGTAATCTCTACTTAAACATGGTGCTGAACTCCATATATCATTTCCCAATGATATTTGGCTATCCTATGATGTTTGAGTAGATCTGTTTTGTCGTGTGGGTTAATCGTGATCTTGGTTGGTATGCTTGTATATTTTATTTATGGTCCTGTCCTATGGTGCCCTCCGTTCTCGCGCAAACGTGAGGGGCCCCCACTGTAGGGTTTTGCAATATGTTCATGGTTCGCTTATCGTGGGTTACGAGAGTGACAGAAGCTTAAACCCGAGTAGGTGGGCTATGGTGTATGGGAGTAAAGAGGACTTGATACTTAATGCTATGGTTGGGTTTCACGACCTTAATGATCTTTAGTAGTTGCAGATGCTTTCTAGAGTTCCAATCATAAGTGCATATGATCCAAGTAGAGAAAGTATGTTAGCTCATGCCTCTCCCTCATATAAAATTACAAGAATGATTACCGGTACTTGTTATTGATTGCCTAGGGACAAATAACTTTCTTGTTGACAAAAGCTCTCTACTAAAACTAACTAAGTTGTGTCTTTATCTAAACAACCCCTACATTTTATTTATGTGCTCTTTATTATCTCGCAAACCTATCCTATCACTCCTACAAAGTACTTCTAGTTTCATACTTGTTTCCCATAAAGCTCAAGTGTGCATAGAGTTGTATCGGTGGTCGATAGAACTTGAGGGAATATTTGTTCTACCTTTAGCTCCTCGTTGGATACAAACGATCCCCTATACTGGTGGTTTATCACCCACCCCGACGCCTCCCTCTGTGAGCACCGCGCCCCTGCCCTGCCCTGTCGCCGCCGTGCTTTTTTTTGGTATATATGCAATTTTTTTGTTACATGTTTTTAGATGTCTTTAGATGTTTTTAGATGTTCATATATGTATGTATGTATTTTTTAGATATATGTATTTTTAGATGTATGTTCATAT
>NW_025289429.1:0-1083 GCF_018294505.1 Triticum aestivum
TTCTCGCCCTCTTTCCCATCAACGACGTGTAAAAGCCGTCAATATGCTCATGGTCTATGTTGTTTGGAAGGGTTCTTGTTCCTTAAAAAAGGGTTCCTACTGTAGGTGTATTGATGGTTCCCGCAGTGCATTACGGAGGTTCCGCGTGATATGTCGGTGGGTGGGTATGCATCGTTCCGTCAATGTAAGGCGGAGGTTTTTGTGTAAGCCGTGCAGTGATATATCTACCTCTCTCTCTCTCTCTCTCTCTCTCTCTAGTCCTTTAACATCTGATTGAACGCTCTCCCACCCAATAACAATCCGCTTTCTATTGCTCTCTATCTATGTGTCTATCTATCTACCACCCACTCGTTCTTTAGTTATCTAAAATATAGACCAACGCGCACGAAGCACAAAAAAAGCTAGAGTGCGAGGGGACAACATTTCTAAACAATAGCATGACCGCAGTTGGCGTTTCCATCTGCACATCATTGTTTTCTTGGTGGTGGTCTTCGATGCCTTTGCCTCGCGCATGCCAGTCAGTTGATCCTTGATTTGTTGATTCTATTTGTTTGCGTGTTTGCTCGATAATTTTACCATTAAGAGCATATACAAGCGCGGTCACCAAATCCAGCACTCCTCGTATTGGTGCGTCCGCAGCAGTGTATCACAAATTTGTTCAGAACGATCAGAAACCTATGGATCAATTGAAGATTCAGAGCAAAAGCTTAAATTTAGAGCTCCAAACCTATGAAAGCAAAACGCTAAGCTAGGAAAAAAAAATCAGGCTCAAGTTATGTTTGGTGCCACCTCCATCTTGAATTTTCTCATGCGTGGCCTTGTCTTCCTCCTCACGACCCCAGTTCTGTGCATGGCGAGCATAAGGCAGCACCAGCATGATTCTTGGTGAAGCATGGCGACCTCGAGGCAGAAGCTTGGGACAACAGACCACATCTACGGCCAGTCACCTGCATCATCAAATCCAAAATGCATCACACAGGAAACCAAACAAAAAAACATTGAGACACCAGAGCAGGCCTGGATCAGGGAGCAGGCGAGGGGGAAATTCAAAACAACAACATTACAGTCAGAGGGCCATAGTTA
>NW_025289430.1:0-1083 GCF_018294505.1 Triticum aestivum
TTCTTTAGCATCAAAATTAACCTTCTCTGAAGATGGAAGAGGCAACAAATCAATAGGTGCACGAGGTAGGAAACCATACACAATTTCAAAAGGGCACATCTTAGTAGTAGAATGCAATGAACGATTATAAGAAAATTCAATATGAGGCAAGCATTCTTCCCACATTTTCTTGTTATTCTTCAAAACAGCCCTAAGCATAGTAGACAATGTTCTATTGACTACTTCAGTTTGTCCATCAGTTTGGGGGTGACAAGTAGTACTAAAAAGCAGCTTAGTCCCCAACTTAGCCCATAAACATCTCCAAAAGTGGCTAAGAAATTTAGTATCACGATCTGAAACAATAGTATTTGGCACACCATGTAAGCGAATAATTTTACGAAAGAACAAATCAGCAACATTAACAGCATCATCGCTTTTATGACATGGTATAAAGTGTGCCATTTTCGAGAACCTATCCACGATAACAAATATGCTATCCCTCCCCTTCTTTGTTCGAGGTAAACCTAAAACAAAGTCCATAGATATATCCTCCCAAGGAACACTAGGTACAGGCAAAGGCATATATAAACCATGAGGATTGAGTCGTGACTTAGCTCTTTGACATGTAGTGCAGCGAGCAACAAAACGCTCAACATCCCATCTCATCTTTGGCCAAAAGAAATGTGTAGCAAGTATATCCTCCGTCTTCTTGACACCAAAGTGTCCCATTAATCCTCCTCCATGCGCCTCCTGCAACAACAAAAGACGAACGGAGCTAGCTGGAATGCATAGCTTGTTAGCACGAAACACAAATCCATCGTTAAGAACGAACTTGTTCCAAGTTCTCCCTTCCTTACAATTCTGCAATACATCTTTAAATTCAGCATCATGAACATATTGATCTTTGATGGTCTCCAAACCAAATATTTTAAAGTCAAGTTGTGAAAGCATAGTATAACGACGAGACAAGGCATCAGCAATAACATTTTCTTTACCCTTCTTGTGTTTAATGACATAAGGGAAAGTCTCAATGAATTCAACCCATTTAGCATGTCTACGGTTCAGTTTTGCTTGACTTTTAATGTGTTTCAAAGATTCATGATC
>NW_025289431.1:0-1083 GCF_018294505.1 Triticum aestivum
GCCCACCATCGCTTCTCCATAGCTCGTAGGTTCATTGTTGTCTAGCAACATGACCTTCAAGATAGGATTACGTACCACTCTGAAGTAGTACGCATCCTTGTCATCCTACGAGGTTTGGGAGTGACTTGATCCGAAGTTTCATGATCAATATCATAAGCTTCCACTTCAATTGGTGTAGGTGCCACAGGAACAACTCCCTGTGCCCTGTCACACACTAGTTGAAGAGACGGTTCAATAACCTCATCAAGTCTCCACCATCCTCCCACTCAATTCTTTCGAGAGAAACTTTTCCTCGAGAAAGGACCCGATTCTAGAAACAATCCATATTGCTTTCGGATCTGAATTAGGAGGTATACCCAATTGTTTTGGGTTTCCTATGAAGATGCATTTTATCCGCTTTGGGTTCGAGCTTATCAACCTGAAACTTTTTCATATAAGCGTCGCAGCCCCAAACTTTTAAGAAACGACAACTTAGGTTTCTCTAAACCATAATTCATACGGTGTCATCTCATCGAAATTACGTGGTGCCCTATTTAAAGTGAATGTGGTTGTCTCTAATGCCTAACCCATGAACGATAGTGGTAATTCGATAAGAGACATCATGGTGCGCACCATATCCAATAGGGTGCAACTATGATGTTCGAACACACCATCACATTATGGTGTTCCAGGCGGTATTAATTGCGAAACAATTTCCACAATGTCTTAATTGTGTGCCAAAACTCGTAACTCAGATATTCATCTCTATGATCATATCATAGACATTTTATCCTCTTGTCACAATGATCTGCTACTTCACTCTGAAATTACTTGAACCATTCAATAATTCAGACTTGTGTTTCATCAAGTAAATATACTCAACATTTACTCGAATCATCTGTGAAGTAAGAACATAATGATATTCACTGCATGCCTCAGCACTCATTCGACTGCACACATCAAAATGTGTTACTTCCAACAAGTTGCTATCTTGTTCCATCTTACTGAAAATGAGGCTTTTCAGTCATCTTGCCCATGTGGTATGATTTGCATATCTCAAGTGATTCAAAATCAAGTGAGTCCGAACGATCCATTTGCATGGAG
>NW_025289432.1:0-1083 GCF_018294505.1 Triticum aestivum
AACTGTAAAAGTTCTTCAACTAATGGCCTTAGGTACACATCGATGTCGTTACCGGGTTGCTTAGGGCCTTGGATGAGAATTGGCATCATAATGAACTTCCGCTTCATGCACAACCAAGGAGGAAGGTTGTAGATGCATAGAGTCACGGGCCAGGTGCTATGGTTGGAGCTCTGCTCGCCAAAAGGATTAATGCCATCAGTATTTAGACCAAATCTTAAGTTCCTTGCGTCAGCTGCAAAATCTTTGAAAACTCTGTCGATCTTTCTCCATTGCGTTCCATCAGCGGTGTGTCTCGACTGCCCGTCGGACAAACGGTCCTCTTTGTGCCATCGCAACAACTTGGCATGCTTTTCGTTCATGAACAGACGTTTCACCCGTGGTATTATAGGAGCATACCACATCACCTTGGCGGGAACCCTCTTCCTGGGTTTCTCGCCCTCAACATCGTCACCAGGGTCATCGCCTCTGATCCTATAACGCAATGCAGTGCATACAGGGCATTCATTCAAATTCTCGTATTCACCGCGGTAGAGGATGCAGTCATTAATGCATGCATGTATCTTCTGAACATCTAAACCTAGAGGGCAGACAACCTTCTTTGCTTCGTACGTACTGGCGGGCAACTCATTATTCTTCGGCAACATATTCTTCAATATTTTCAGCAAATTTTCAAATGATGAGTCACCTACACCTTCCTGTGCCTTCCATTTTAGCAAATCCAGTGTGCAGCCCAGCTTTTTCAGACTATTATCGCATCCTGGATACAACGACTTTTTGTGATCCTCTAACATGCGATCCAAATTCTCCCTCTCCTTGTCAGTTTCGCAGCGTCTCCGTGCATCAGCAATGGTCCGACCAAGATCATCAGCGGGCTCATCATGTGCCTCTTCTTCACCTTCACCTAACCCTTCCACACCTTCAGCATCATCCTCCATGAAAGTATCACCGAAAAGATCACGATAGTTGTCATCGATATCATCCCCTTCTTCATCTTCTTCCATTCTAACCCCTCTTTCTCCATGCTTGGTCCAACAATAATAGCTTGGCATGAAACCATGCTTAAGCAGGTCCATGTGAACTCTT
>NW_025289433.1:0-1083 GCF_018294505.1 Triticum aestivum
TGTATTATCCGGAAATCGTAATACACGTGTGAATAAATAGACCACAATATGTCCCTAGTGAGCCTCTAGTTGACTAGCTCGTTGTGATCAACAGATAGTCATGGTTTCCTGGCTATGGACATTGGATGTCGTTGATAACGGGATCACATCATTAGGAGAATGATGTGATGGACAAGACCCAATCCTAAGACTAGCACAAAAGATCGTGTAGTTCATTTGCTAGAGCTTTGCCAATGTCAAGTATCTCTTCCTTCGACCATGAGAGCGTGTAACTCCTGGATACCGTAGGAGTGCTTTGGGTGTATCAAACGTCACAACGTAACTGGGTGACTATAAAGGTGCACTACAGGTATCTCCGAAAGTATCTATTGTTTTATGCGGATCGAGACTGGGATTTGTCACTCTGTGTAAACGGAGAGGTATCTCTGGGCCCACTCGGTAGGACATCATCATATGCGCAATGTGACCAAGGAGTTGATCACGTGATGATGTGTTACGGAACGAGTAAAGTGACTTGCCGGTAACGAGATTGAACAAGGTATTGGATACCGACGATCGAATCTCGGGCAAGTAACATACCAATAGACAAAGGCAATTGAATACAGGATTGATTAAGTCCTTGACATCGTGGTTCATCCGATGAGATCATCGTGGAACATGTGGGAGCCATCATGGGTATCCAGATCCCGCTGTTGGTTATTGACCGGAGAACGTCTCGGTCATGTCTGCATGTCTCCCGAACCCGTAGGGTCTACACACTTAAGGTTCGATGATGCTAGGGTTATAAAGGAAGTTTGTATGTGGTTACCGAATGTTGTTCGGAGTCCCGGATGAGATCCCGGACGTCACGAGGAGTTCCGGAATGGTCCGGAGGTAAAGATTTATATATGGGAAGTCCTATTTTGGCCACCGGAAAATGTTCGGGATTTTTCGGTATTGTACCGGGAAGGTTCTAGAAGGTTCCGGAGTGGGGCCCACCTGCATGGGGGGACCCACATGAACGTGGGTAGTGGGGGCAAGGCCCCACACCCCTGGTCAAGGCGCACCAAGATCCCCCCTTAGAAGGAATAAGATCATATCCCG
>NW_025289434.1:0-1083 GCF_018294505.1 Triticum aestivum
CCGGTTTTCTCCGAAATCACCCGGAACAATTCCGGTGTCCGAATATAGTCGTCCAATATATCAATCTTTATGTCTCAACCATTTCGAGACTCCTCGTCATGTCCATGATCACATCCGGGACTCCGAACAAACTTCGGTACATCAAAATATATAAACTCATAAAGAAACTGTCATCGTAACTTTAAGCGTGCGGACCCTACGGTTCGAGAACAAGACATGACCGAGACACGTCTCCGGTCAATAACCAATAGCGGGACCTGGATGCCCATATTGGTTCCTACATATTCTACGAAGATCTTTATCGGTCAGACCGCATACCAAAATACGTTGTTCCCTTTGTCATCGGTATGTTACTTGCCCGAGATTCGATCGTCGGTATCCAATACCTAGTTCAATCTCGTTACCGGGAAGTCTCTTTACTCGATCCGTAATACATCATCTCGCAACTAACTCATTAGTTGCAATGCTTGCAAGGCTTAAATGATGTGCATTACCGAGAGGGCCCAGAGATACCTCTCCGACATTCGGAGTGACAAATCCTAATCTCGAAATACGCCAACCCAACAAGTACCTTTGGAGACACCTGTAGAGCACCTTTATAATCACCCAGTTACGTTGTGATGTTTGGTAGCACACAAAGTGTTCCTCCGGTAAACGGGAGTTGCATAATCTCATAGTCATAGGAACATGTATAAGTCATGAAGAAAGCAATAGCAACATACTAAACGATCGGGTGCTAAGCTAACGGAATGGGTCATGTCAATCAGATCATTCAACTAATGATGTGATCCCGTTAATCAAATAACAACTCTTTTGTTTATGGTTAGGAAACATAACCATCTTTGATTAACAAGCTAGTCAAGTAGAGGCATACTAGTGACACTCTGTTTGTCTATATATTCACACATGTATTATGTTTCCGGTTAATACAATTCTAGCATGAATAATAAACATTTATCATGATATAAGGAAATAAATAATAACTTTATTATTGCCTCTAGGGCATATTTCCTTCATATCTCTCCCCGCGAGGCGGAGGAGGAGGCAGGTTGCCTCGTCGCTCCATGGCCCGGGGGCGGCCTT
>NW_025289435.1:0-1083 GCF_018294505.1 Triticum aestivum
GCAGTTCCTCTGGAAAGACATCCGGAAAGTCACGGACTACCGGGATATCTTCAAGGTCTGGAAGAGGGCTGGCATTAAGAGAATAGAGCTGACGCTTTGCAACTCTAGTGGAGACGGTGACTATCTTGCCAGATGGGTGTGTAAGTTGAACAGATCTTGTGTAACAATCAATCTTGGCATGATGAGCTGTCATCCAGTCCATACCCAAGATGATGTTAATATCTGAGGACTTGAGGGCTACAAGTGATGCAAGGAATACAAGTCTGTCAACAAGGATTTCGTTACCATGGCTTACACTAGAGGTTTGCCATTTGGATCCAGGAGTTTGGATGACTAGCGGAGTTGGCATATCGCAAAATGACATGTCGTGCAAACGAGCATAGCCTTCAGAAATGAAGGAGTGAGATGCTCCAGTATCGAATAGAACTGATGCTGGGTGACAATTGACGAGGAGTGTGCTAAGAACGACATCTGGATCATCATGAGTGTCTTTAGCTGAGACATGATGCACACGTCCACGTTCAGTAGGGGCTGACTTGACACTGATCATCTTGCGTGATGGCTTAATACAGCCAACAGTCTTCTCAGGCTGGGGTGGAGCATAACTAGTCTGAGAGCAGTCACGTGCATAGTGTCCTGGCTTCCCGCATGTGAAGCAAGTCCCTGAGGTTGGACGTGGACCCGCACTGACAAACGGTCTACCAGTAGGCCCGGGTGGAACATACGACTGAGCTGGAGAAGGCACCACATAGGATGGCCTCGGTGCATATCCGGAAGGAAGAGCGGAGTTTGGAACCCAAATCCGGCGCTTCTGGGAGCTAGAGCCAGAGGAGGATCCCAAATCACGGGTGTGCTTACGAGACTCCTCGTAAGTGAGCTGAGCTGTCTCTGCATTGATGGCTTTGTTCACAAGGGCTTGGAATGTATCACAATGATGCAGGTGGAGATCACGACGCAACTTGGGGTTGAGACCCTTCCGGAACCTAGCTTGCTTCTTGGCGTCCGTGGACACTTCTTCTGTGGCATAACGGGCGAGGTTCTCAAACTCTCTGCTATAAGCATCAACAGCCATCTTACTCTGGG
>NW_025289436.1:0-1083 GCF_018294505.1 Triticum aestivum
TGAAACGGGCCAGAATCGGCTAAAACAACCAGTGTTGATGACCGGCACGTAACCGCAACTTGGGGTTCAACAACTATGGTTGCTTCGGGACCCCAAAACTATGAGTAATAATCCAAGAAATGGGCCAGAATCGGCCAATTTGCGAGTGTTGATGACCGAGACATAAACGCACCCAGGGTTCGTTAATCATGGAAACCACTCCGGGACCCCAAAACAGTGAGTAATAATCCATGAAACGGGCCAAAAATCGGCAAAAACTGCCAATGTTGATGACCGACACGTAAGCGCACCTTGGGATTCAACAACTATGGAAATCGCTTCGGGACCCCAAAACAGTGTGTAATCATCCATGAAATGGGCCAAAATCGGCAAAAACTGCCAGTGTTGATGACCGACACGTAAGCGCAACTTGGGCTTCAACAACTATGGAAATCGCTTCGGGACCCCAAAACAGTGAGCAATAATCAAAGAAACGGGCCAGAATCGGCCAAACTGCGTGTGTTGATGACCGACACATAAACGCACCCAAGGATTCGTTAATCGTGGAAATCACTCTTGGACCCCAAAA
The DNA here is from genome assembly GCF_018294505.1 of Triticum aestivum. Lineage (NCBI taxonomy): Eukaryota > Viridiplantae > Streptophyta > Magnoliopsida > Poales > Poaceae > Triticum > Triticum aestivum. Next base: position 569 of record NW_025289436.1, read on the forward strand.
TAGTGAGTAATAGTCCATGAAACGGGCCAGAATCGGCTAAAACAGCCAGTGTTGATGACCGGCACGTAACCGCACCTTGGGGTTCAACAACTATGGAAATTGCTTCGGGCCCCAAAACTGTGAGTAATAATCCAAGAAACGGGCCAGAATCGGCCAATTTGCGAGTGTTGATGACCGAGACATAAACGCACCCAGGGTTCCTTAATCATGGAAACCACTCCGGGACCCCAAAACAGTGAGTAATAATCCATGAAATGGGCCAAAAATCAGCAAAAACTGCCAATGTTGATGACCGACACGTAAGCGCACCTTGGGATTCAACAACTATGGAAATTACTTCGGGACCCCAAAATAGTGACTAATAATTCAACAAACGGGCTAGAATCAGCCAAAACTGCGAGTGTTGATGAGCGACACGTAAACGCACCCCATGGTTCGTTAATCATGGAAACCACTCCGGGACCCCAAAACAGTGAGTAATAATCCATGAAACGGGCCAGAATCAGCCAACCCGC
>NW_025289437.1:0-1083 GCF_018294505.1 Triticum aestivum
CGTCCGTGAGGGGGGCCACAACCCGGAGACGCGTGCCGCCTCTTCGGACATGCCACAACACCACCCCGCATGTATGAGGGCCCGGTACGACGCTCCGGTGGCATTGCTACCCCCAGGGCCCCCGTCCCGGCTAACCCTGTAGCGTTTGACCACGGGATCTAGCCCTTTGACTTTGCACGGACGGGCTTTGACCAGTGGACCTCTCCACCCGGTTGTGTTAGGTCGGCCCAGAGGAACACTTTGGAGCAACATCCGGGCCAAACCCACAGCTACATCCACTCCGTGTAGACCCGACGCGTTCGTTTCCCCCCTCCAGGTGCCGGCGGCGGCGGCGTCCGTGAGTGGGGGGGGGCACACCCCGGAGACGCGTGCTGGGCGCTTGCAACCGCCTCAACACTTCCAGATTTGTGAGAGGCCGCCTACGCAAGATTTGACGGTATGCTAGCCCCCGGAGGCCGCCGGCCACAGTCGTAGACGTGCGAAGAGCAATCCGCGTAGAGGCAAGTGTTCAGATACTTCTCCATCACAAAAAATTATGAAAAATTACCATCAGTCCTATAGCACATGTGCCCACGTTGTGTAAAAAACTCATGATTTTATCGCGCTCCAAGTATTTAATAATATTCACGCTGCATCGTTACCACACAACGTCTACTACCGTTTCATTGCCGTCCGTGAGGGGGGCCACAACCCGGAGACGCGTGCCGCCTCTTCGGACATGCCACAACACCACCCCGCATGTATGAGGGCCTGGTACGACGCTCCGGTGGCATTGCTACCCCCCAGGGCCCCCGTCCCGGCTAACCCTGTAGCGTTTGACCACGGGATCTAGCCCTTTGACTTTGCACGGACGGGCTTTGACCAGTGGACCTCTCCACCCGGTTGTGTTAGGTCGGCCCAGAGGAACACTTTGGAGCAACATCCGGGCCAAACCCACAGCTACATCCACTCCGTGTAGACCCGACGTGTCCGTTTCCCCCCTCCAGGTGCCGGCGGCGGCGGCGTCCGTGAGGGGGGGGCACACCCCGGAGACGCGTGCTGGGCGTTTGCAACCGCCTCAACACTTCCAGATTTGTGAGAGGC
>NW_025289438.1:0-1083 GCF_018294505.1 Triticum aestivum
CCCCAAAGCGATTTCCATGGTTGTTGAACCCCATGGTGCGCTTACGTGTCGATCATCAACAATCGCAGTTTGGGCCGATTTTGGCCCGTTTCTTGCACTATTAATTAGTTTTGGGCGTCCCGCAGTGATTTCCACGATTGACGAACTCCGTGGTGCGTTTACATGTCAGTCATCAACACACAATTTTGGTCGACTCTTGTCCATTTCATGCACGATTATTCACCATTTTGGCGTCCCAGAGCGATTTCCATGATTGACAATTCCCGGGGTGCGTTTGCGTGTCTGTCCTCAACACTCACAGTTTGGGCCAATTCTGACGCGATTCGAGGACTATTACTCAACATTTAGGGGTCCCAAAGCGATTTCCATAGTTGTTGAACCCCAAAATGCGTTTACATGCCGGTCATGAACACTCACAGTTGTGGCCGATTCTGGCCCGTTTCGTGGACTATTACTCACTGTTTGGGGTCCCGGTGTGACTTGCGCAATTAACAAACCCCGGGTGCGTTTACGTGTCGATCATTAACACTCGCAGTTTCAGCCGATTCGGGCTCGTTTTGTGGCACTCGCAGTTTTGGCCGATTCTGGCCCGTTTCATGGACTATTACTCACTGTTTTGGGGTCCCGAAGTGCTTTCCTTGATTAACAAACCCCGAGGTGCATTTACGTATCGGTCATCAACACTCATGGTTTTTGTCGATTCTGACTCGTTTCGTGGACTATTACTCACCGTTATGGGGTCCCGAAGAGATTTCCATAGTTGTTGAACCCCAAGGTGCGCTTACATGTATGTCATCAACAATCGCAGTTTGGGCCCATTTTTGGCCCATTTCTTGGACTATTACTTAGTTTCGGGGGTCCTGGAGTGATTTCCACAATTTACGAACCCCGTTGTGCGTTTACGTTTCGGTCATCAACACTCATAACTTGGGCCGATTCTGGTCCGTTTCATGCACTATTACTCGCCGCTTTGGGGTCCCAGAGCGATTTCCATGGTTGTTGAACTCCAAGGTGCACTTACGTGTCTGTCATCAACATTCATAGTTTTTGCCAATTCGGGCCCGTTTCTTGGACTATTACTCT
>NW_025289439.1:0-1083 GCF_018294505.1 Triticum aestivum
CTACGTCGTGTGTTTGACTCTCCCTGGTAATCGCTCTATCCAAGCTTTGAGAGTTTTTGACTACAACGGTTGCCGATCACCGCCTGCTGCTGGGTAAGAACTGGTAAGAATTTGAGATTTGCTTGACGGATTTGTGGTACACCACCACCACTTCTTAGTAGTCTGTAGGATCATATTCTTGTGTGTTTCTATTGCTGCTAACCATGCCAGGATCACAAGCCGACGAGATTGACTGGGAGAACTTATCGAACAAGGAGCTTCATGATAAGTTTCAGCAAATGATGACTGAACAGGTACAAGATGTGCTGAACAATTTTGAAGAGGCCATGGAGAAGATCACTGGCCTTGAGAAGACGTTCAAAACAAAGCTCGATAACAGATTTAATGAACTGCTTGCGCGTCTTCCACCACCGGCTGCACCTGTCGCACCTCTGCAACAACAACAACTACGCCCCCTTCCGAATCAGTATGGACGAGCACAGCGTGTTCCTATTGTGCCAGGACAAAATTCTGGTGCCGCTGTTACTGCTGTTGGTGCTTCTTTGGCTCCTGCTACTGCTCCTGCTGGTACCCAGGAGGATGATGAGTATGCGGGCGATTATGAGGATGAGGTTGATCAAAATTAGATCTACGAGTAGCCACCAGCACCACCACCAGCAGGTCGACCTCAGGTATATATTCGTAATGGTAGGCCTGCACCACCACCTCAGGTACGAGATGATGTCCATATTCCTAAACTGAAATTGAATATTCCACCATTTGAGGGTAGATATGTTCCTGATATATATCTTACTTGGGAGTTAGAAACTGAACAACGATTTACATGTTTACAATATCCTGAGGAGAGACGAGTTGCTGCTGCTGTTTGTGCTTTCACTAGTTTTGCATGTGTATGGTGGTCTGAACATTGTAGATTATATCCTATTCCAACTACTTGGGCTGCTTTGAAAACTGCTATGCGTACGCGTTGGGTTCCACCATATTATCAACGTGAATTGCTTCAAAAATTGCAGCGTTTAAGACAAGGAAAATTTTTTGTAGAAGAATATTATCAGGAATTACAAACTGGCATGATTCGATGTG
>NW_025289440.1:0-1083 GCF_018294505.1 Triticum aestivum
CTTTATAAGAACTGTCCCCATTATTCACCCGTTGTTACTTGCATGCCCTGTGTTAGTCCTCAATGTCATGAAGATTTACCTCAGGAGGCCAGCTCTAACCCAACTGGTATATCAGTTACTCACTTGCACTAAGTAACTGTAAGTATGTTAAATATGCAGCAAAGGAGGATTTTTCACACCGTTAAAAACAAAAAATGAAATAGAATCATAATTTTTATTATAGTAAGAATATTACAATGTCTTTACAAGTTTCCAATAAAAGGAAAATTGCAAGGAAATAAAAGAAAATCCTAAAACTAATCTTCTAGTAATCTTTTCTTCTTTTTCTTCACTTTATCCCTGCAAAATGTAACAAAATAAACAGAAAGACAAACAAACTATTTATAACATGTCAATACTGTCATTTTTTATGCAGAACTAGATATGAGCATATATTTCCAGAATTACATGGTGTGAATATTGCATGAGTAAGATTATAATAATGGAAATGAATTTTGAGTATATACTCCTATTTATACTGCCTCGTGAATGTTAAGTTTGCACATCACACTACTGAATTATGATGGTGTAAAGTTTATATGAAACTAATGAACAAGTTCGTAAGTATCAGCTTTATAAGAACTGTCCCCATTATTCACCCGTTGTTACTTGCATGCCCTGTGTTAGTCCTCAATGTCATGAAGATTTACCTCAGGAGGCCAGCTCTAACCCAACTGGTATATCAGTTACTCACTTGCACTCAAGTAACTGTAAGTATGTTAAATATGCAGCAAAGGAGGATTTTTCACACCGTTAAAAACAAAAAATGAAATAGAATCATAATTTTTATTATAGTAAGAATATTACAATGTCTTTACAAGTTTCCAATAAAAGGAAAATTGCAAGGAAATAAAAGAAAATCCTAAAACTAATCTTCTAGTAATCTTTTCTTCTTTTTCTTCACTTTATCCCTGCAAAATGTAACAAAATAAACAGAAAGACAAACAAACTATTTATAACATGTCAATACTGTCATTTTTTATGCAGAACTAGATATGAGCATATATTTCCAGAATTACATGGTGTGAATATTGTATGAGTAAG
>NW_025289441.1:0-1083 GCF_018294505.1 Triticum aestivum
AGCTGGGTCATGGATGCCTGTCCCTGTAAGTCTGTGCCACTTTGGGTTTACGACTAGTCATGTCAGCCCGGGCTCTTTATCATATGGATGCTAGCGACACTATCATATACGTGAGCCAAAAGGCGCAAACGGTCCCGGGAAAAGGTAAGACGACACCCGTGGGGATACCGTGCGTGAGGCCGCAAAGTGATATGAGGTGTTACCAGCTAGATCGATGTGACATCGAGTCGGGGTCCTGACAGCGTTGGCATCAGAGCCGGACTGCCTGTAGGTTCTCCAAGCCAAACTGGTCGATGTTGAGTCTAGAAATTCTTTAGTTATATGTAGGGGAATTGTTTGTGGGATGGAACGTAAGGCTCTTTTTACTCCTTATACCTTATGACTTTCTGATCTGAGTCAGTCCATTCTTCCACCGGGGGTTAAGGAATTAGGATCTATTCTCTCTATCAGGATCACGAGTTACTAATCAGTAGTACCTTATAAGTTTGATGGTTACCAGCCTAGTTCAGTTCTACTACCACATTATGTTGCCAGAATGGTTTCAGAACTTTGATATGGTGATGTTGAGTGTGTACGAAATCCTTTGTCAAATGTCTCAAATCCTTTCTGAGCATTTACAGCTGTTATGCTGCCGAAATTTTGCTAGAAATTCTAATGCCTTTGCATTATGATTGTGCTTTCAGATGGCCACTCGCGACCTCAATCAAGTGGTTCGCCTGACTCGATGCCTAGATGTACCCGGCCATACTGCTAAGTTGGTCAGGGTAATGACTGAGGCTGGATACCGCTGGTATCCTGAGTACACGGTCGAAGAGCAATTCCGGGACTTCAATCAAAGCCAGTATCTCTGCACTGTCAGGATATTTCCATCTTATCCTGGATCCACCGAGCCTCTTCACTGTTCCTATGGACTCGGGGTTACTATTGAGATGGCTGTGCAGGACGCCGCCTACTCTATGATGACCATTATGCGAGTCAGATCTGGTTTATTTCGGGACTCTGATTTCCGGTATATGCCAGGATCACTTCCGGGAGCACAAGGGTATCTCCAGGCTATCTATGCTGACTCCACTCAGGAGGATT
>NW_025289442.1:0-1083 GCF_018294505.1 Triticum aestivum
GTACTCAATGCGTGACATTTCCCCGAAGGGACAGACACCGGAACGAAGAAGGACACATGCCGGCCAGCCTAAGTGTTCCAGAGCAGTAGCAAGCTACCATGGCTCAGCGGTAACACTAGGAGACATTTCCCGGTAAGAGAGGCTACTAAAGATAAACAACTAGGTAGTCAGATCCCACACATACCAAGCATTTCAATAACATACACACAATATGCTCGATATGTGCAATACAACATGGCATCACAAAATGACTCTACGACTCAAGTAGTCTATTCAATAGGCTCCGAGGAGCGAGATATTACAACAGGGGTCTCATGACCCAACACTCAGAGCATACAAGTCAAAGCACAAGCGGAAGCTATCATGTCTGGGTACAGACATCTATAAATGAAAAAGGCTGAGAAGCCTGACTATCTATCAGATCCTGCCGAGGGCACAAGATCGTAGCTGAGGTATCAAGCTAAACGTCGAAGACCACGCGGAAATACTAGTGAGACTGAAGTCTCTCTGCAAAAACATGAAATAGGCAAACGTGAGTACAAATGTACCCAGCAAGACTTACATCAGAACTATCTACGTATGCATCATTATCAACAAAGGGGATGGTGGGGTTTAACTGCAGCAAGCCAGCTTTGACTCGGTGGCTATCCTGAACTACAACTGCAAGTAACTCTTTTGAGGTGGCGCACACGAGTCCACATATTCACCATATCAATACACCACTATGGATCCGCTCCCGTCTTCCTACGAGAACGCCATCCATAGCACTCACGCTTATCTTGCGTATTTTAGAGTATCCACTTTCACTTGTCTATGAACTGATATAAGCAACCCAGAAGTCCTTTACCGCGGACACGGCTATTCGAATAGATGATGTTAACCCTGCAGGGGTGTACTTCTTCATACATGTTTCCACCACTTAGCGTCTGCACACGACATGTGCTCGGCAGACTTCAAGCGAAAGCCGACGTGGGTGTAGACCACGACCTACCTAAACACTCAAGTCTCTAGTCCAGGTTTATCGCCTATTCGGGTTCCATCCATGAGGAGATCCGGCCGGAGTTTCGCTCACAGCCCCAAACG
>NW_025289443.1:0-1083 GCF_018294505.1 Triticum aestivum
TGATGGGTTGGCGTGATGTAGGAGGCATCACCCCACCTCGCGGTCCCCGCAGGCCACCGTCTGTTGGTCCAAGACCTCATCCTAGCCCCTATGGTCCACAAGCTCCGCGAGATCGTCTGTTTCCGGATGATCATGTTGAGCTTCCAGGCTATGGAGGTGACTTCTACGAGGACTACTACGGATCGGTCTGAGTTAGTGGTAGTATCACTAGTTCGCACTAGCTGTGTCGTCTATCGTCCCGCGTGACTCGTGGGATATGACCTAGTTTGTACTCTTTCCGGAGGTGTAGAAAAATAATGTATAGGAGCTTGGGATGCCTCCGATGAGATGTAATCCTCTTTTCACCATAATAGTACTTTGTTTGGTCTTGTACTAAACCCTGTATGGTGTGTATGACGATGGAATAAAAGAAGCAGTTTCTGTATCTACCATGTCATACGGATGATCATCTTGCATTCCGAGTTATTCCTTACATTTTGTATCCTATGTTGGAATTTTATCATCCTGACTAAATCATTGTCTTGTTTACCTAGGATGGTCAACACGCGCACTAACCCTGCTCCTCAAGAGCAGGCCGAAGGCAGTGAAGTCAGGGATGCAAATCTGCCTCATCCTCCTTCCCTAGCCGAGGTTATGATGGAAGCTAAGAGAAACAAGCGGGAGACCAACCGTTTGTTGGAGCGTATTGAACAGAACACAGCACACCATCAGAGGACTAACGTGGTGTCACTCAGTGATTTTATCAAATTACATCCACCCACGTTCCACCACTCCGTCGAGCCTCTCGACGCTGATGACTGGCTTCGCAGTATCTCTCACAAACTGCGTTCCGCGCTGGTAGCGGAGGCTGACAAGGTCACCTTTGCTGCATATCATCTTGAAGGCCCCGCCAGTCTATGGTGGGAGAATTATGGAGCTATGCGCCCGGCGGGCCATGTCACTACTTGGGCTGAATTCAGCGAGGCTTTCCGTGAACATCACATTCCGGAGGGTCTCATGGACCGTAAACGTGAGGAATTTTGCAGTTTCACTCAGGGCCGACTTTCTGTGGATGCTTACAGCAGGGAGTTTGGTAACCTCGCA
>NW_025289445.1:0-1083 GCF_018294505.1 Triticum aestivum
AAGATGAGCAAGGCCCTGTCTACTTGGAAAAGCAATGTGAAGAGAATGGTCGAGAAAGGTGAGAGTTATGAGAAGATCAAGGAGAAAAATCCTTCGATCACCGAAGATGACTACAATGACTTCAAGATCAATTGCTCGAGCACCGCAAACTCCGAATCAAGTAAGTGGGGGAAAGAAATGCGGGAGCTGAACTTAGGGGAACACACACTCGGTCCCGGCGGTTACAGAGTGGCGGAGCCTATATGGGACAAGGAGGAGGCGGACCGTGCCGAGCAAGGCCTACCGCCCCTCTTCGATAAATACGGTGACAAGCAGACCAGGAACTTTGTCAGGGCCTGGTACAAGAAGGACCCGAAAACAAAGGAGCTTACCACGGATCCGAAGACCAGGGCGCTTGAGCTTGTTCTGGTAAGGAATACACCCCCTCGTAATTAGCTCCATATGGTTGCATTCTAATTAATGAAGCCAAATTTCTAAATGGTTCACATTCCTTCCGCAGGTGACTGAAAGCAGTAGCACGGGGTCGACTAAGAGCAACCCTTGGGACACCACTCTAAATAGGGCGTTGAATGTAATGAAGAACAAGGATAAGCTCAGTAAGCCGACGTCAGCTGGTCGTGTGGCCAGCAAAGGCTTGTCGACAAAATGGTCGTCATACTATGACACTGCTGGGTGAAAGGAGAAAAAGACCAGCTCGGAAAGCCAGGCGCGTGAGGTTCAAGAACTCAGGGCACAGGTGGCGCGGATTCCGGAGATTGTCCAAGAGCAAGTGCAACAACAACTCGGAGCGACGATCACCGCCATTGTGCCTACCTTGATCCAGGGGATTAGTGCGTGGATTGCGGGCGGCCAACAGGGGCCGCCCCCGATTCCTAGCTTCACGGCCAGCAACTCGCAGAACGCGATGGCGGGGCCATTGGTGTCTCCGGCGGAGCCGGCATTGGTGTCTCCGACGCCGGCACGGGAGCTTAATGCACCCGGGTGTACGCCGGCCGGCACCTCTGCAGCAAGCGGCCCCTCCGTCAACTGCACGCCCGCCGTTGGCGGTGCCTCGACATTAGCCGAGCTCGACGCCATCATCAC
>NW_025289446.1:0-1083 GCF_018294505.1 Triticum aestivum
TACGCAACGTGCAGGTGTGCTATGGGCGATGGGCCCAGACCCCTGTGCGCTTAGGTTTAGACCGGCGTGCTGGCCTCTCTGTTTTGCCTAGGTGGGGCTGCGACGTGTTGATCTTCCGAGGCCGGGCATGACCCAGGAAAGTGTGTCCGGCCAAATGGGATCGAGCGTGTTGGGCTATGTGGTGCACCCCTGCAGGGAAGTTTAATCTATTCGAATAGCCGTGATCTTCGGTAACAGGACGACTTGGAGTTGTACCTTGACCTTATGACAACTAGAACCGGACACTTAATAAAACACACCCTTCCAAGTGCCAGATACAACCGGTGGTCGCTCTACCTCAGGGATATGAGGAGGGGATCGCCGGGTAGGATTATGCTATTTGGAGATGCTACTTGGAGATGCTACTTGGAGGACTTAAATCTACTCTCATCTACATGCTGCAAGACGGAGGCTGCCAGAAGCGTAGTCTTCGACAGGACTAGCTATCCCCCTCTTATTCTGGCATTCTGCAGTTCAGTCCACTGATATGGCCTCCTTACACATATACCCATGCATATGTAGTGTAGTTCCTTGCTTGCGAGTACTTTGGATGAGTACTCACGGTTGCTTTCTCCCCCCTTTTCCCCCTTTCCTTTCTTTCTGGTTGTCGCAACCAGATGCTGGAGTCCAGGAGCCAGACGCCACCGTCGACGACGACCCCTACTACACCGGAGGTGCCTACTACTATGTGCTGCCCGCTGACGACGACCTGGAGTAGTTAGGAGGATCCCAGGCAGGAGGCCTGCGCCTCTTTCGATCTGTATCACAGTTTGTGCTAGCCTTCTTAAGGCAAACTTGTTTAACTTATGTCTGTACTCAGATATTGTTGCTTCCGCTGACTCGTCTATGATCGAGCACTTGTATTCGAGCCCTCGAGGCCCCTGGCTTGTATTATGATGCTTGTATGACTTATTTTATTTGTAGAGTTGTGTTGTGATATCTTCCCGTGAGTCCCTGATCTTGATCGTACACATTTGCGTGCATGATTAGTGTACGATTGAATCGGGGGCGTCACAAAGAAGAAGGAGGAGGAGGAGGGAGGAG
>NW_025289447.1:0-1083 GCF_018294505.1 Triticum aestivum
AAAGAAGGATGTGCCTTTTGTTTGGGGTACCGCACAGGAAGAAGCCTTCACGGTATTGAAAGATAAGTTGACACATGCTCCTTTACTCCAACTTCCTGATTTTAATAAGACTTTTGAGCTTGAATGTGATGCTAGTGGAATTGGATTAGGAGGTGTGTTATTACAAGATGGCAAACCTGTTGCATACTTTTCTGAAAAATTGAGTGGGCCTAGTCTGAATTATTCTACTTATGATAAAGAATTATATGCTCTTGTTCGGACTTTAGAAACATGGCAACATTATTTATGGCCCAAAGAATTTGTTATACATTCTGATCATGAATCTTTGAAACATATTAAAAGTCAAGCTAAACTGAATCGTAGACATGCTAAATGGGTTGAATTCATTGAGACTTTCCCTTATATCATTAAACACAAGAAGGGAAAAGAAAATGTTATTGCTGATGCATTGTCTCGTCGCTATACTATGCTTTCACAACTTGACTTCAAAATATTTGGTTTAGAGACCATCAAAGATCAATATGTGCATGATGTTGATTTTAAAGATGTAATGCATAATTGTAAAGAAGGAAGAATGTGGAACAAGTTTGTTGTTAATGATGGATTTGTGTTTCGTGCTAACAAGCTATGCATTCCAGGTAGCTCCGTTCGTCTTTTGTTGTTGCAGGAGGCGCATGGAGGAGGATTAATGGGACACTTTGGCGTGAAGAAGACGGAGGACGTACTTGCTACACATTTCTTTTGGCCAAAGATGAGACGGGATGTTGAGCGTTTTATTGCTCGCTGCACTACATGTCAAAAAGCTAAGTCACGACTCAATCCTCATGGTTTATATATGCCTTTGCCTGTACCTAGTGTTCCTTGGGAGGATATATCTATGGACTTTGTTTTAGGTTTACCTCGAACAAAGAAGGGGAGGGATAGCATATTTGTTGTCGTGGATAGATTCTCGAAAATGGCACACTTTATACCATGTCATAAAAGCGATGATGCTGTTAATGTTGCTGATTTGTTCTTTCGTGAAATTATTCGTTTGCATGGTGTGCCAAATACTATTGTTTCAGATCGTGATACTAAATTTCT
>NW_025289448.1:0-1083 GCF_018294505.1 Triticum aestivum
AGGGCTCTAATGGAGGGGTGGTGGAGGGGCAAAGAAGAGGGGGTGATGGAAGGGCAAAGAAGAGGGGAAGGGAGGGCTCTAATGGAGGGGTGGTGGAGGGGGAGCATTGGAACAACCAAGGTGCAAGGAAAGGGGTAGAAAGGAAGGGGGAGGAAGAAGAAAGGGGAGGAAGGAGGGGAAAGGTGGTGGGTGGCTTGCGGGCATAGCAGTAGCGCGGGTCCCCTATGCGTGCTACTGCTATGGTAGCTTGCAAAATATCTACGGCTGGTGGTGCACTACATATAGCGCAGACTAAAATAACACGCTACTGGTAAAATTTTATAGAAAGAAAAAATAGCAGTAGCGCGTCTATATCAACAAGAGCTATAGATCCAAAACTAACAGTAGCGCTGGTTGCGCGACAAGCGCTGCTAATATTTAGTGATCAGATATTGTGGTGTGTTACACTTAGCAGTAGCGTGGATTTAGATAACAAGTGTTGCTGCTAACTTATACCAGTTGCGCTCTTTCGAGCCAGCGCTACTACTAACTACTAGTAGCGTGGGGTCACAAACAAACGCTACTGGTAAACTTCTGTCTATAAGCGTTTTCCTAGTAGTGGTAGTCCCTAACAACATTGAAAGAATTGTCTTTTAAACTGGGAATAAATGGAATGGGGTTCCAATCTGCAGGAATTGGCCATCTCTGTAGTTGGGATAGGTCTTCGGCCGGTGGACTTGCTGTACTTTTTGCTGGAGTGGGATTTTTTTGTGGTACAGCTGGTGCTATGGCCAATGAAATCAGTATACCTTTTGCTGGAGTGCAAGTCCTATGTGGTGGGGCTAGTGGTGTGGCCAGTGAAGGATGGGTACAGTCTACTGGAGTCGGTCCTACGTTTTGTGTCACTGGTTGTACAGCCAATTTAAGTGGGGCGCTGTCCGATTTCTCCGGCACCACCACGTTTTTCAAGGACTTTGCTGGTGCTCCTTCGGGTTCGGCAATCACCCTCTTCCTTTTTGATGTCTGATGCACAAGAACATCATTTGAGTGGGAAAACATGGTATGATGACAGATGGAATATGTATTGATAATGGATGGGCATGG
>NW_025289449.1:0-1083 GCF_018294505.1 Triticum aestivum
CAAGCATTTCAATAACATACACACAATATGCTCGATATGTGCAATACAACATGGCATCACAAAATGACTCTACGACTCAAGTAGTTTATTCAATAGGCTCCGAGGAGCGAGATATTACAAACATGGGTCTCATGACCCAACACTCAGAGCATACAAGTCAAAGCACAAGCGGAAGCTATCATGTCTGAGTACAGACAACTATAAATGAAAAAGGCTGAGAAGCCTGACTATCTATCAGATCCTGCCGAGGGCACAAGATCGTAGCTGAGGTATCAAGCTAAACGTCGAAGACCACGCGGAAATACTAGTGAGACTGAAGTCTCTCTGCAAAACATAAAATAGGCAAACGTGAGTACAAATGTACCCAGCAAGACTTACATCAGAACTAACTACATATGCATCATTTTCAACAAGGGGATGGTGGGGTTTAACTGCAGCAAGCCAGCTTTGACTCGGTGGCTATCCTAAACTACGACTGCAAGCGACTCTTTTGAGGTGGCGCACACGAGTCCACATATTCACCATATCAATACACCACTATGGATTCGCTCCCGTCCCCCTACGAGAACGCCATCCATAGCACTCACGCTTATCTTGCGCATTTTAAAGTATCCACTTTCACTTGTCTATGAACTGATATAAGCAACCCAGAAGTCCTTTTCCGCGGACACGGCTATTCAAATAGATGATGTTAACCCTGCAGGGGTGTACTTCTTCATACATGTTTCCACCACTTAGCGTCTGCACACGACATGTGCTCGGCAGACTTCAAGCGAAAGCCGACGTGGGTGTAGACCACGACCTACCTAAACACTCAAGTCTCTAGTCCAGGTTTATCGCCTATTCGGGTTCCATCCATGAGGAGATCCGGCCGGAGTTTCGCTCACAGCCCCAAACGATGTGAACAGGGTTCCCGAGATACCAAACGGGCATCCGGTACACCGTGCCACGTACCTACCGCATCACAGCCCACCCCTACGGTCAGCGCTGTCCACGGCCTCCAGTAAGCTACAAACACCAGAAACTACTTGCAACTCCTGGACAGAGGACTAGGGTGAATAAGAAGTCGAGCGGGGTCATATT
>NW_025289450.1:0-1083 GCF_018294505.1 Triticum aestivum
TGAGGGATCAAGCCCTCGTTGGCCATGTCGAGGAGGTCCTTCTCCGTGATGGTCGACTGGATCCAGTCTCCTTGGACCCAGCCTTTCGGCAGGCGGGATCTGGACGAGGACCCTCTGCGGCTGGTGGATCTCCCCTTCGCCTTCTCCGATGCCGACGCCTTCTTGGCACGCTCCAGCGCCGCCGTCTTCTCCTTGGCCATGGTCGCCGGTGAGATGCACGAAGGGAAGTGGTGCGGGGGCGAGAGCGAGCACGCTGAGCAGGGAGGAAGGAAGCAGAGGGAGAGAGGGAGAATGCTGAGGCGCAGCACAGAAATCCTCGCCGGGCACATTTATAAGGTCCCTTCCGAGTGGCTGACATGTGGGCCCGGTCGATCTAATCATATCTGGGAGCAGTTATGAGGACTGGATACGTGGCGAAAAAGGCGGCGCGGAGATCGAGGCGTCTATGCCCCGTCCCATCCGAACGCCGTGGTCTGCCCCGCTTCGCGCGCGCCCCCAAATTTCGCACCCCGCGGAATCCGCGAGCAACAAATCAGTCTGTCAGACGCGGTGTTTCCGGCGATCCGTCGCTCGGAGATCGTCGAAGCTCGAAAGATCACTCGACGCAAAAATAGAATGGATCGAGTCGACCAAAGACAAATTGCTCCCTGTCAACGAAGAGATTCTTTGATCCAGAACAGCGCACAACTAGAGCGCAAAGGTTAATCGGAAACGACATCAACTCCTTCTTCACTCGAAGCCTCAATCCATTCGGGGGCTAATGATGGGGTTATGTACCTAGGGTAGGGTCATGGACCTGTTCCAAGTAACTTACCCTAGGACATCCCTAGAAGAGGTCGCCTTCCAGTCGACCAACGAGGATTCACTCGACTGGCCTGAAGGACTCGACCACGAAGACTCACTCGACCACCAGGAGGTCAAGAGGCACTCTGCACCGCAACGGCCTGTAATTAAGTAGACTTTATGATAGTAAAGGCACTTTATGTGGAGCGTTACCAGTAACGCCCCAGACTTAACTCACCTTAAACCCTCTCCTACGTGGGCTGGCTGGGGTCCTGGCGCACTCTATATAAGCCACCCCCC
>NW_025289451.1:0-1083 GCF_018294505.1 Triticum aestivum
AAAAAAATTAATTAATTAATTAATTAATTAAGGAATTAATTAAGTTAATTAATTATAATTAGGTTAACCTAATCACTAATTAACCTAATTAACTGTTAGTTAATTAAAACAGTGTATGACATGCGGGACCCACACGTCAGATTGACCCAGTCAACTCCCTGTTGACTGCTGACGTCATGCTGACGTCATGCTGACGTCATGATGACGTCAGCGTGCACTATTCTGGATAATGTTAGATTTAAATAGTTAAATAAATTCTAAAAATGATTAAAACTTTAGAAAATCATATCTCTTAATCCGTAACTCGGATTAAAATGTTTTCAACATGAAAGTTGCTCAGAACGACGAGACGATTCCGGATACGCAGTCCGTTCGTCCGCCACACCCCTCTAACCTATCGAACCCGCAACTTTTCCCCTCCGGCTCCTCTGCCCGAAAACACGAAACACCGGGAATACTTTCCTGGATGTTTTCCCCCCTTCACCGGTATCACCTACTACCGCGTTAGGGCACACCGAACACCGCGTATTGCCTTGTTATATTTTGTGATGCTTTGTTTGCTCTGTATTCATTATTTCTTCCCCCTCTTCTCTCCGGTAGACTACGAGACCGACGCTGATGCCACCGAGTACGACTACGTCACCGACGACCCCTCTCTCTTGCCAGAGCAACCAGGCAAGCCCCCCCCCCTTGATCACCAGATATCGCCTATTCTCCTCTATACTGCTTGCATTAGAGTAGTGTACCATGTTACTGCTTTCGTTAATCCTATTCTGATGCATAGCCTGACATTGTCGCTACATCTGTTGATACCTTACCTGCAATCCTAAATGCTTAGTATAGGATGCTAGTTTATCATCATTGGCCCTACATTCTTGTCAGTCTGCCTTGCTATACTATCGGGCCGTGATCACTTGGGAGGTGATCACGGGTATATACTATACATACATACATACTATACAGATGGTGACTAAAGTCGGGTCAGCTCATTGAGTACCCGCAAGTGATTCTGACGAGGGGGCTGAAAGGACAGGTGGCTCCACCCCGGTAGAGGTGGGCCTGGGTTCCCGACGGCCCTCGACT
>NW_025289452.1:0-1083 GCF_018294505.1 Triticum aestivum
TTGTCGTGACCCTGACCAAAACAGACCGCGCACGCGTCATCCAATCCGTCGGCGACGGCACCGTCCGTCGCTCGGCCAATGCCTCGACCACCTCCCCTCCTCGGAGCGGGTGGGGGCTCGGGGTAAAAGAACCCACGGCGCCGAAGGCGTCAAGGAACACTGTGCCTAACCCGGGGGCATGTCTAGCTTGCTAGCCGTCCCTCGTGTTGCAAAGCTATTTAATCCACACGACTCTCGGCAACGGATATCTCGGCTCTCGCATCGATGAAGAACGTAGCGAAATGCGATACCTGGTGTGAATTGCAGAATCCCGCGAACCATCGAGTCTTTGAACGCAAGTTGCGCCCGAGGCCACTCGGCAGAGGGCACGCCTGCCTGGGCGTCACGCCAAAACACGCTCCCAACCACCCTCAACGGGATTCGGGATGCGGCATCTGGTCCCTCGTCTCTCAAGGGACGGTGGACCGAAGATTGCGCTGCCGGCGTACCGCGCCGGACACAGCGCATGGTGGGCGTCCTCGCTTTATCAATGCAGTGCATCCGGCGCGCAGCTGGCATTATGGCCTTTGAACGACCCAACAAACGAAGCGCACGTCACTTCGACCGCGACCCCAGGTCAGGCGGGACTACCCGCTGAGTTTAAGCATATAAATAAGCGGAGGAGAAGAAACTTACAAGGATTCCCCTAGTAACGGCGAGCGAACCGGGAGCAGCCCAGCTTGAGAATCGAGCGGCTGTGCCGTCCGAATTGTAGTCTGGAGAGGCGTCCTCAGCGACGGACCGGGCCCAAGTCCCCTGGAAAGGGGCGCCTGGGAGGGTGAGAGCCCCGTCCGGCCCGGACCCTGTCGCCCCACGAGGCGCCGTCAACGAGTCGGGTTGTTTGGGAATGCAGCCCAAATCGGGCGGTAGACTCCGTCCAAGGCTAAATACAGGCGAGAGACCGATAGCGAACAAGTACCGCGAGGGAAAGATGAAAAGGACTTTGAAAAGAGAGTCAAAGAGTGCTTGAAATTGCCGGGAGGGAAGCGGATGGGGGCCGGCGATGCGCCCCGGCCGTATGCGGAACGGCTCTTGCTGGTCCGC
>NW_025289453.1:0-1083 GCF_018294505.1 Triticum aestivum
ATATTCACTGCATGCCTCAGCACTCATTGGACTGCACACATCAAAATGTGTTACTTCCAACAAGTTGCTATCTTGTTCCATCTTACTGAAAATGAGGCTTTTCAGTCATCTTGCCCATGTGGTATGATTTGCATGTCCCAAGTGATTCAAAATCAAGTGAGTCAAAACGGTCCATTTGCATGGAGTTTCTTCATGCATATACACCAATAGACATGGTTCGCATGTCTCAAACTTTTCAAAAACGAGTGAGCCCAAAGATCCATCAATATGGAGCTTCTTCATGCGTTTTAAACCAATATGACTTACATGGCAGTGCCACCAGTAAGTGGTACTATCATTACTATCTTTTGGCATGAAAATGTGTATCACTACGATCGAGATTCAATCAACCATTCAGGTTTAATGCTAATCTTGATGGTAGAGGGAGCGTGCGATGTTTGATTACATCAAACTTGGAAACACTTCCAACATATATCGTCAGCTCACTTTTAGCTAGTCTCCGCTTATTCCGTAGCTTTTATTTCGAGTTACTAACACTTAGAAACCGAACCGGTATCTAATACCCTGGTGCTACTAGGAGTACTAGTAAAGTACACATTAACATAATGTATATACTTCTATCGACCTTGCCAGCCTTCTTATCTACCAAGTATCTAGGGTAATTCTGCTCTAGTGGTTGTTCCCCTTATTACAGAAGCACTTAGTCTCGGGTTTGGGTTTTACCTTGGGTTTCTTCACTAGAGCAGCAGCTGATTTGCCGTTTCATGAAGTATCCCTTCTTGCCCTTGCCCTTCTTGAAACTAGTGGTTTCACCAACCATCAACAATTGATGCTCCTTCTTGATTTCTACTTTTGCGGTGTCAAACATCGCGAATACCTCAAGGATCATCATATCTATCCCTGATATGTTATAGTTCATCACGAAGCTCTAACAGCTTGGTGGCAATGACTTTGGAGAACCATCACTGTCTTATCTGGAAGATCAACTCCCACTCGATTCAAATGATTGTTGTACTCAGACAATCTGAGCACAAGCTCAACAATTGAGCTTTTCTCCTTAGTTTGCAGGTTAAGAAAGTCATC
>NW_025289454.1:0-1083 GCF_018294505.1 Triticum aestivum
ATCTCTTCTTTATCTTTTGCCGTGGTCGGTGACTGAGCCGAGCTCAATCTCACACCTTGTAACATAGGCAAGAACCCCTTCTTGGACTGATCCATTTTGAACCTCTTCAAAATCTTATCAAGGTATGTGCTTTGTGAAAGACCTATGAGGCGTCT
This sequence comes from Triticum aestivum, assembly GCF_018294505.1. Lineage (NCBI taxonomy): Eukaryota > Viridiplantae > Streptophyta > Magnoliopsida > Poales > Poaceae > Triticum > Triticum aestivum. The sequence continues at coordinate 156 of NW_025289454.1, forward strand.
CGATCTATCTCTATAGATCTTGATGCCTAATATGTAAGCAGCTTCTCCAAGGTCCTTCATTGAAAAACACTTATTCAAGTAGGCCTTAATGCTGTCCAGAAATTCTATATTATTTCCCATCAAGAGTATGTCATCTACATATAATATGAGAAATGCTACAGAGCTCCCACTCACTTTCTTGTAAACGCAGGCTTCTCCATAAGTCTGCATAAACCCAAACGCTTTGATCATCTCATCAAAGCGAATATTCCAACTCCGAGATGCTTGCACCAGCCCATAAATGGATCGCTGGAGCTTGCATACTTTGTTAGCGTTCTTAGGATCGACCAAACCTTCCGGCTGCATCATATACAGTTCTTCCTTAAGATGCCCGTTAAGGAATGCTGTTTTGACGTTCATCTGCCATATCTCATAATCATAGTATGCGGCAATTGCTAACATGATTCGGATGGACTTTAGCTTCGCTACAGGAGAGAATGTCTCGTCGTAGTCAATCCCTTGAACCTGTCGATAACCCTTAGCGACAAGTCGAGCTTTATAGATGGTGACATTACCATCCGCGTCTGTCTTCTTCTTAAAGATCCATTTGTTTTCTATCGCTCGCCGATCATCGGGCAAGTCTGTCAAAGTCCATACTTTGTTTTCATACATGGATTCTATCTCGGATTTCATGGCTTCAAGCCATTTGTTGGAATCTGGGCCCGCCATCGCTTCTTCATAGTTCGAAGGTTCACCGTTGTCTAACAACATGATTTCCAGGACGGGGTTGCCGTACCACTCTGGTGCGGAACGTGTCCTTGTGGACCTACGAAGTTCAGTAGCAACTTGATCCGAAGTACCTTGATCATCATCATTGGTTTCCTCTTCAGTTGGTGTGGGCATCACAGGAACATTTTCCTGAGCTGCACCACTTTCCCGTTCGAGAGGT
>NW_025289455.1:0-1083 GCF_018294505.1 Triticum aestivum
AGGAAAAGGATCTACCTCCACAAATGAAAGGTCTGCTGAAATGGTACAAGGGTTACATAAAAAATAAAAACGCCAAAGAATATATTTATGCGGAAGTTAGACATGAGCATCACTTCAAACATTACTATGTACAAATTGAACTGAGTGAATTGTTCCAGCTTTTCAATCTGCGCGAGCTCGATAAATCTATCATCAGTTGCTACGTTCTGTAAGTGATTTATTAATTTCTACCCCATCTCGTTCATATTGCCTGCACTATATATATGTCCTAACTATATTGTTGTGTCCGCTATTATACATGCAGAATGAAGATTAAGGAATGCAAAGTAAGGAACATCCATGATGTTGGGTTCATTGACCCACACATCGTTAATGGACATGTGTTGGAGCGTCACCCCGCCGACGTGGAGGCAGACCTGTGGCAGTTTCTTACAAAGCAGGAACTCAAAAGTGATATTCTATTTCCTTACCATTTTGGGTGAGTGTTTCTGTCTTGAGCACATTCTCTTTTGTTTACTCCATGCATGGTATGTGGCCGGCTAATCGATGAGTTATGCATGACGTACTGTGCATGTATCGTGTCCGCAGGTTTCACTGGATTCTGCTAGTAATTAAAGTTAACACCTCAGAATGTCTCGTCCACGACTCTGTGAATATGGATCCAAAGCTTTGGGGCGGCATGAGAAGAATGCTGCAGAAGTAATTATTTTCATTCATTTGCGCTCTATATCGATCGGCCTATTTCGTTCATTTCCTAATATCAAGTAACTAATAACTCTCTTGTTCATTTAATTTTCTTTGCCTCGTAGGGTTTGGAGACGGTTCGTAGATACAAAGGTCGGTGAATTCAAAAAAGAGCTAGAATTCAAAAGGTCAAAGGCTAAGAATGCTGGGGATATTCAGCCACCGGAGACCAATCTATGTGGATACTATGTCTGTGAGATGATCCGGAGATACACCTCTGAGCGGGTTCCGAGTGATACCAATGCTCAGAGGAATAACCTCCGGTGGATGCTTAGTCCAGAAGCTCGCTTCCGACCACTTCAAGAGGAACTAGCTGGATGGTTCAGCAGGGAAGTCCTC
>NW_025289456.1:0-1083 GCF_018294505.1 Triticum aestivum
TGATGTCACGGAGCCAGTCATCAGCATCCAGCGGCTGGGTTGAGCTGCGGTACACACTTGGGTTGAGGCGTATGAAATCCTGCAGAGTTGTTGTGTTTGGATGCTGGTTCATATTGGGGCGAGGAAACTGAGCCATCATGTTTTCCATGAACTGGCGATTCATCTCAAGCTGTTGGATCATACCAGCCATGTACTCAGGCGGTGGTGGGAAGTTGCCACCACGACCACGACCAGCTGGTCTAACCATCCTGCTAATATATAACAGGGGTAGTTCAGTATTGAGAAATTTGCATAGACAAGAGTCATTCATGATGAAACATGCATAATGAAAGGAGCACGACAGATACCACATAAATATTCGGCATAACTTACTAAAGGGGTCGGACATAGAGTTCAGTACACAGAGTTCCGTACATAGACTAAGTCATCATAGGCGGCACGCAGGCTCGCGAGTGCATCTAAAACTAATGAGCAAGACTACATCAGTCCCAGGAGGTACTGTGAAGGTAGCTATAACCTGACAGCTGGTAGTGAGGCAACGGATAGTCCTCCACGTCAGTGGCCTGGGGGCCGCGGATACTCTGGTGTAGAACCCGACGCTCAGGTGGCAGAAGAGGACCAAGTGCAGGAGAGTAGCCTCCCACCTCTGGCCATCCGACACCGTGGGGCATCACGGTCCTGGCTGGGTAGATCGCAGAACGCGGCAGCTGTCCAGACCGGACAAAGGGGTGCAACCGCATCAGAGCCCTGTAAAGGTGCTGACGAGTGGTGTACAACTCGTGGCGAAGAGCTCTGTTAGCTCGGTCCAGCCCATCAGCATGCAGAACCAGGCGCTGATGGTGGAAAGGCTCTCGGGTGACGGTGGAGTAGGCGGCAGTGTAGTATCCCTCCGCACCAACGTCAGATGCGATAGGAATGTGCCTGAAAGGGGAAGTGTCCAATGCCTGGTACTCTCCACGAAGACGTGTCAGAGCAGCATGAGCCGCATCGTGGACTGCCATCTCGATGGTCACTCCAACACCATGAGCGGTGTGCAGCACGGTAGTGGACTCATACTCCCGAGAGTAGAGGTGGACGATGGCA
>NW_025289457.1:0-1083 GCF_018294505.1 Triticum aestivum
CTGCGTCAGCCTGACGTCAGTGTGACGTCAGCAGGTCAACTGCGGCTGGCTGAAGTCAAACCTGACGTGTGGGGGCCACACGTCAGTGACAGGGGGGGTTAAATAGATTTAAATTAATTCTAATTACTAATTAGTGGCGCTGGGGCCCACTGTCAGTGTCAGGGGGGGTTGACTAACAGTAGTTAGCGCTAACCTAACCATCTGGCCGACAGGGCCCACGCGTCAGTGACCCTGGGGGTCAAACCCCAGGTCGGTCAAGTCAAACCCCACCGGCGACATGACGCCGGCGAGATCCGAGACGGCGGCGAGAGTGCTTTTTGCCATTCCGGCGACCAAATGGACGGCGGAAGGCATCTACGTGTTGCTGAGGTTGAGCCGCGTCTATTGGTGGTGGTGGTTGGGCTCGGGGTGGCCGGAGTTGACGGCGGCGAGCTCGGCTGCGGCGGCCGGAGTTCGGGTGCGGTCGGGATCAGTGTTGCAGGGGGTTTGGGGAGGCGTTGGTGCCTTCTACGTGCTCCTGGTGATGTGTGGAGCACGATGGTGTGCTCGGTTGGGCGCTACGGCGACCGTGGCCACGACGGCGACATCGCCGGCGGCGTGGAGCTCTCGGTCGAGGTGGAGCTAGGGCCTAGAGGTCGGGAGAGACCAGGGAAGATGGGGGAAACGCTCCGGGGGCTCACCGCGGTTGCAGTGGGCGTCGAAGCGGGCTCGGGGACGCGCCGGAGACGACGAATTTGACGGCGACGGTGGTCGGAGTCCGAAGAGGGGAACGGCGACGTGGCGGCGATGCAGGGCTTCCGGAGACCCGTGGAGCGGTGGGGAGGAAGAGGGAGTTGTGGCGGAGCTTCTGAGCTAGTCGGGGGAGCGAGGGGTGGTCGGAGACGACCGCTACGGCGAACGGTGGCGACGGTGGTGTTCGGCCGTGTGAGAGAGAGAGCGAGGGAGAGGAAGGAGAGAGCCGGGGAGAGTGAGAGAGAGCAGGGGGGATCGGGACGGGCTGCGGGCGTCGTCCACGCGGCCAGGAGGGCGTCGGCAAGCAGGAGGTGGCCGCGCGGCCGCGCGCGCGCGAGCACGCAGCAGCTT
>NW_025289458.1:0-1082 GCF_018294505.1 Triticum aestivum
AGTAACCTCAGGAGATTGGTTTAGCGATTGATAAGGCGCAACGTCGTGCACGTTTGTAGTCGGATCGTCAAAGTCGTCTCCACCAAATCGATAGTTATCATCTCATCGAAAGATCGGGACACCCTCGCCCCTATCAAGTGGTATCAGTTTTCAGGTTGCTCGGTGAGAATTTCCAGTTTCCCCTAGATTAGATTTATTTTCTTACCTATTGTCCAAGAAAAAGCCACAAAAAAGTTAGATCTATTCATCCTTTTGTCCAAGCCAGTCTGAGCCTTTGCAATTTTCTATTCATTGTTTGCATTATTGAATTATCGGTTGCATCGTCGTGTCGAGTTGCTGGTCTTAGGGTCTAGTTCGTTTAGAGTTTCGAGTTCTGTTCACATTAGTCACGTCGCCGCTGCATCGTTATCCCTTCTGCTGTCCACCACACCATCCATCAAATTCCACCACGTGCTACCCATAGTTCATTGTCACAATCATAGTTGAGGTCGTTCACATCTTCGCTTGATCCAATCTGCATCTTATCTAGTTTGTCTTGAAAAGAGGGAGAGAAAAAAAAAGATAGAGAAAAAAAAAGAAAAAGAAGTCAGAAAAAAAAAGAGAAAGAAAAAAAAGTGTGAGAAAAAAAAAGAGAGAAGAAAAAAAAACAAAATTCGGATCTATCTAGACTCAATCTCGTAGTTGAATTCGGATTGGAATCTGTTTTGTGCACTGTTTAGTAAAACAGGCATACCTTCCTCATACGAAGTCCGTTTTGACTCCGCGAGTACTCAAATGAAAGCTAGCGACGAGCCGCATCTAAATAGTTGCAGAGACTAGTTCAATATTTGACACCTCAAAATCGTCTTCTAAATAGGTCTTTTTGCCCTCCGAAATTCGCGGACACAGCTTATTCCAGTTTTTCAAGCCAGTTTCAGAATTCTTTCACTCCTCATATCAACTCGGAATTGAGTGATTCTTTTTGCATTGGAAAGCTTGAGTTAGTAGCATTCTTTGAAAAAAATTATCAGAAAATTGGCACAAACTTTTCAAGAGGAAAGTTGGAGAGAGTTGTTGTATATCCTGCTTGGCAGTTGTTTTTC
>NW_025289459.1:0-1082 GCF_018294505.1 Triticum aestivum
AATTTCGTCCCGAGGCTATTTTAGGTGCTGCGTCACCTTATTATTGGGTCAGGCCCATGTAATTTCGAAATACATAAGTATAGGCTATTTTTAGAGTCCGTATGTGTGGGGAAACAAGAGATAGGGTTGATTTCGGACCCCTCCACCAAGGGCCACGAAATTCCCCCCCTCTTCCTCCATATATACAGCCCTTAGGGCATCGTTTAGACTTTGGGTTTTGTTTAGATTAAAAGTTCGCCATAGCTGCAACTTCGCGTACTTCGTTTGTGTTCAACGACCAGACAAAGGCGTCACAGAACCCCACCTTGATCAATAAAGCTTTCATCTTATATTCGCAATATCCAGATTGCAATCTTAGTTTCTTGCTTGTTCTTCGTTTGCTCGCAGGAAACAGACCTTCGTGGTCAGGTTGATCGTGCTCCGGCGTGGTCAATAACCTCTCGGAGTTGGTTTAGTGATTGCTAAGGCGCGACGTCCTCGCACGTTCGTAGTCGGATCGACAAAGTCGACTTCCACCAAAGCGAAATCCACCATCTCATCGAAAGACGGGACACCTTTGCCTCTATCACCTGGCAATCGCTTTACTCAATATTCGGAGTTACTTGACACCGCTGGTTGCCGATCACCGCCTGCTGCATGGTAAGAACGTATAAGACATTGATATTTGCTTTACTGTGAGCGTTTTACCACCACATCCTAGTAGTTATAGGAACATTATTTTTGGGTTTTGTTTCTTGTTCTACTAATCATGACAGGATCCAGAGTCAATTCATGGGCTTTGTCGATCGCGGGAGACGTGCCACCACCTTTGCAAATACCACAACCGTCACGAGAGGTGCACAAACATCCAAATGCACATGATCAGGTTAATGTATCTATACCACCATTTAATGGCCGTTTTAAACCTGCTTTATATATTGAATGGGAGTTCGACATAAAAAATATATTTGCTTCCCATAATTTCGATGAACATAAAAAGGTTAAGGTTGCGGTTGGTTCTTTCACTGGTTATGCTTTGGTTTGGTGGAGTGAATATTGTCGGTTACACCCTGATTATATACCTACTACTTGGGATGATTTGA
>NW_025289460.1:0-1082 GCF_018294505.1 Triticum aestivum
ATGCTGTGCGGGACTCCATATCTGAATATTAGTTCCCTGATGAAGCTAACAGCAGTACCGGTGTCGAGGCTCTTGATTGGTTTAGCTTCGATCCACTTGGTGAACTTGTCGACTGCCACCAGTACATGCGTGAAGCCACTTCGTCCTGTTCTCAAAGGACCGATCATGTCCAGCCCCCAAACTGCAAAAGGCCAGACGAGTGGGATGGTCTTCAAAGCTGACGCAGGCTTGTGCGACATATTCGAGTAGAACTGACATCCTTCGCACTTATCTACTATCTCCTTTGCCATCTCATTCGCCTTGGGCCAGTAAAATCCGGCTCGGTATGCTTTGGCCACGATGGTCCGAGAGGACGCATGATGACCACAGGTCCCCGAGTGAATATCGTTGAGGATGAGTCGACCTTCTTCTGGTGTTATGCACTTCTGACCGACTCCAGTCGCGCTCTCTCTGTATAATTGTCCTTTGATGACAGTAAAGGCCTTAGATCGACGAACGATCTGTCGAGCCTCTTCCTCATCCTTCGGAAGCTCTTTCCTCAAGATATATGCGACATACGGAATCGTCCAGTCGGGAATGACTACCAAAACCTCCATGATCAAGTCGACCACCGCTGGGACTTCAACTTCAGTCGGATCTGTGGCACTCTTGGGCTGCGAAGTTTCTTCGGTGAAAGGATCTTCTTTGACCGACGGAGTATGTATATGCTCCAAGAACACACCACTCGGAATGGCTTCTCTCTTGGAACCTATCTTTGCTAGATCATCAGCTGCTTGATTTTTCAGTCGGGGTATATGATGGAGTTCCAACCCCTCGAACTTTTTCTCCAGCTTCCTCACTGCACTGCAGTATCCAGTCATGGCTGGGCTTCTCACGTCCCACTCTTTCATCACCTGATTGACCACTAAATCCGAGTCACCATAGACCATTAGGCGACGGACGCCGAGTGAAATGGCCATGCGCAACCCATATAGGAGGGCCTCATATTCTGCCTCATTGTTGGAGGAATCAAAGTGAATCTGGAGCACATATCTGAGCTTATCTCCTCTGGGGGAAACCAGGACAACCCCAGCACCGGAACC
>NW_025289461.1:0-1082 GCF_018294505.1 Triticum aestivum
ACTCTTGGAATGTGCACCGTGCGCTTGTTCTCCTCGTGGCCAACACGTCGTTTTATTTCCTGTTCAGCTTTGCAAGCAAGATGAAACAAATGGTCCATAGGATAACACTCTTCATGAATTAGTATCTCTTGAATATCACGGTTTAATCCTCCCCAAAATCTATCCATAAAATCATCTTCACTTTCTTCTAAAGAGGAATGCAACAAGGTAGTTTGTAAATCATTATAATATTTTGTTACAGTTTCACTACCTTGTTTTAAGTGTTGCAACTTCTTAATCATGTCACGAGTATAATAAGCAGGGACGAAAGTATGTCGCATGGCAAGTTTCAAATCATCCCAAGTAGTAGGTATATAATCAGGGTGTAACCGACAATATTCACTCCACCAAACCAAAGCATAACCAGTGAAAGAACCAACCGCAACCTTAACCTTTTTATGTTCATTGAAATTATGGGAAGCAAATATATTTTTTTATATCGAACTCCCATTCAATATATAAAGCAGGTTTAAAACGGCCATTAAATGGTGGTATAGATACATTAACCTGATCATGTGCATTTGGATGTTTATGCACCTCTCGTGACGGTTGTGGTATTTGCAAAGGTGGTGGCACGTCTCCCGCGATCGACAAAGCCCATGAATTGACTCTGGATCCTGTCATGATTAGTAGAACAAGAAATAAAACCCAAAAATATTGTTCCTATAACTACTAGGATGTGGTGGTAAAACGCTCACAGTAAAGCAAATATCAATGTCTTACAAATTCTTACCATGCAGCAGGCGGTGATCGGCAACCAGCGGTGTCAAGTAACTCCGAATATTGAGTAAAGCGATTGCCAGGGGAGCGTACGTATACACGGTGTGGAAATATGTGGATCTGGGTTGGCTATATATGGTAGCAAAAGATTAGCAATAATCAATTCAAAGATGCAATGTTGAATAAACGCTCAACGATGGTACTGTGCTGGTCCTAGGCTAGACCGGACTAGAGACGCGAGCCTAGAACACTAATGAGGTCACGGCGTAGCACAACTAGCATCAATGAAGGATACTAAGTAGCTCTTGACAGCAAGATATAAG
>NW_025289462.1:0-1082 GCF_018294505.1 Triticum aestivum
TCCCCCCCTCCTCCCCGTGGCCGCACATGCCTGCGGTGGCCGCCGCCGTCCGCCGTTCCGCTCCGTGCCCGCCCCGCTCCGGCCAGCCACCTCCTCGCTGTGGCTCCCCCGTACCGGCGACCGCGCCCTGCTCCTCCCATTTTTCCCGCCGTGGCCTCGCCACTACCACGCCGGCGAAACCCCCCCTCTCTCGTCGTGGCCCTGACTGGTTGCATCCAGTGCGGGCGCCCGCTGCGCCCAGCGCACCTCGCCGCTGCCCCCGTTGCCCCAGCGCCTCCTTTGGCTCGGGCCGGCGCCCGCCCCTACGCCCGCACGCCCGACCCGCAAGGCCTCTGTGCCTCAGACAAACGGGGCCCACGCCCCAGAACTAAAAAAAAAGAATTAAAAAATATATATTAAATAAATAAATAATAATTAATTAATTAAGGAATTAATTAAGTTAATTAATCATAATTAGATTAACCTAATTAACTAATTAGTTTAATTAAACAGTAATTAGATTAGCTAAACATTAATTTGACTAAACAGTCAATGACGAACAGGACCCACCTATCAGGTTGACCAAGTCAACCCTGTTGACTGCTGACGTCAGCATGACATCATGCTGACGTCATAAATTCATTTTCGAATTAAATAATTAATTAATTAAATTCCAGAAATTAATATAATCTTTAGAAAATCATATCTTTTAATCCGTAACTCGGATTAAAATATTTTCAACATGAAAGTTGCTCTGAACGACGAGACGATTCCGGATACGCAGTCCGTTTGTCCGCCACACACCCCTAACCTATCGAACTCGCAACTTTCCCCCTCCGGTTCATCTGTCCGAAAACGCGAAACACCGGGAATACTTTCCCGGATGTTTCCCCCCTTAACCGGTACCACCTCATACCACGTTAGGGCCCACCTAGCATCGTTACTTGTCATGTCATGCATCGATATGCATTTGTTTGCATTGTATTCATTGTTTCTTCCCCCTCTTCTCTCCGGTAGACTACGAGACCGACGCTGCTGCTGCCCAGTTCGACTACGGAGTTGACGACCCCTCTCTCTTGCCAGAGCAACCAGGCAAGCCCCCC
>NW_025289463.1:0-1082 GCF_018294505.1 Triticum aestivum
GAGGATCGACAAAACCTTCCGGCTGCATCATATACAGTTCTTCCTTAAGATGCCCGTTAAGGAATGCTGTTTTGACGTCCATCTGCCATATCTCATAATCATAGTATGCGGCAATCGCTAACATGATTCGGACGGACTTTAGCTTCGCTACGGGAGAGAATGTCTCGTCGTAGTCAATCCCTTGAACCTGTCGATAACCCTTAGCGACAAGTCGAGCTTTATAGATGGTAACATTACCATCCGCGTCCGTCTTCTTCTTAAAGATCCATTTGTTTTCTATCGCTCGCCGATCATCGGGCAAGTCTGTCAAAGTCCATACTTTGTTTTCATACATGGATTCTATCTCGGATTTCATGGCTTCAAGCCATTTGTTGGAATCCGGGCCCGCCATTGCTTCTTCATAGTTCGAAGGTTCATTGTTGTCTAACAACATGATTTTCAGGACAGGGTTGCCGTACCACTCTGGTGCGGAACGTGTCCTTGTGGACCTACGAAGTTCAGCAGTAACTTGATCCGAAGTACCTTGATCATTATCATGGTTTTCCTCTTCAGTTGGTGTGGGCATCACAGGAACGGTTTCCTGCGCTGCGTCACTATCCCGCTCAAGAGGTAGTACTTCATCGAGTTCTACTTTCCTCCCACTTACTTCTTTCGAGAGAAACTCTTTTTCCAGAAAGCATCCGTTCTTGGCAACAAAGATCTTGCCTTCGGATCTTAAGTAGAAGGTATACCCTACAGTTTCCTTAGGGTATCCTATGAATATGCATTTTTCCGACTTGGGTTCGAGCTTTTCAGGTTGAAGTTTCTTGACATAAGCTTCGCATCCCCAAACTTTTAGAAACGACAGCTTAGGTTTCTTTCCAAACCATAATTCATACGGTGTCGTCTCAACGGATTTAGACGGTGCCCTATTTAAAGTGAATGTAGCTGTCTCTAGAGCGTATCCCCAAAATGATAGCGGTAAATCGGTAAGAGACATCATAGATCGCACCATATCCAATAGAGTGCGATTACGACGTTCGGACACACCGTTTCGCTGAGGTGTTCCAGGCGGCGTGAGCTGTGAAACGATTCCACATTTC
>NW_025289464.1:0-1082 GCF_018294505.1 Triticum aestivum
TTTCCAAGCCTCTTTTATTTTACTAGTTGTCTGTACTCAGACAAGTTACTTCCGCTGTTGGTTTGTATGACTGTATGACTTGTATGTTGGGTCGTGAGACCCGTACCTGTGTGTATGTTATGTATGGCTCTCTGAGCCTTAAATAAAGTACTTGTGTCGTAGAGTCATGTTGTGATGCTTCGTTGTATTTGCACATATCGAGCATATTGTGTGTATGATTGAAATGCTTGGTATGTGTGGGATCTGACTATCTAGTTGTTTATCTTTAGTAGCCTCTCTTACCGGGAAATGTCTCCTAGTGTTACCGCTGAGCCATGGTAGCTTGCTACTGCTCTGGAACACTTAGGTTGGCCGGCATGTGTCCTTCTTCGTTCCTGTGTCTGTCCCTTCGGGGAAATGTCACGCTTTGAGTACCGGAGTCCTGTTAGCCCGCTACAGCCCGGTTTACCGGAGTCCTGCTAGCCCAGTGCTACAGCCCGGACCCACTTGCTGATGACCGACACGTTCTAAGCTGGGTCATGGATGCCTGTCCCTGTAAGTCTGTGCCACTTTGGGTTTATGACTAGTCATGTCAGCCCGGGCTCTTTATCATATGGATGCTAGCGACACTATCATATACATGAGCCAAAAGGCGCAAACGGTCCCGGGCAAAGGTAAGGCGACACCCGTGGGAATACCGTGCGTGAGGCCGCAAAGTGATATGAGGTGTTACCGGCTAGATCGATGTGACATCGAGTCGGGGTCCTGACAGCGTTGGCATCAGAGCTGGACTGCCTGTAGGTTCTCCAAGCCAAACTGGTCGATGTTGAGTCTAGAAATTCTTTAGTTATATGTAGGGGAATTGTTTGTGGGTTGGAACGTAAGGCTCTTTTTACTCCTTTATCTTATGACATTCTGATCTGAGTCAGTCCATTCTTCCACCGGGGGTTAAGGAATTAGGATCTGTTCTCTCTATCAGGATCACGTGTTACTAATCAGTAGTACCTTATAAGTTTGATGGATACAAGCCTAGTTCAGTTCTACTACCACATTATGTTGTTAGAATGGATTCAGAACTTTGATATGATGATGTTGAGTGTGTA
>NW_025289465.1:0-1082 GCF_018294505.1 Triticum aestivum
AGAAGGGTTTGAACCAATTTGAACCAAAGATTCAAATTTCCAACTCAAATATGGTCCTTTAAGGTGTTTTACCTTGTTCTGCATTAAACATCAAGTTAACTTGTTTAGTCATGCATGGAAATAGTACAGATGGATAGATTGGATTTTTCTGATCATTTTTCATATATAATTTGTCTGATTTGGAGTTACAGAATAAAAGTTATGAATTTTTAAAGTTTAAACTATATTCTGGAATTTCCTATATTAGATTAATTCCAGAAAATCAATTATTGCGTCAGCCTGACGTCAGTGTGACGTCAGCAGGTCAACGGGACACGTCCGGGTCAAACCTGACAGTGGGTCCCGCGTGTCAGTGTGATTAGATTAATTAGAATTTAATTAAACTAAACCTGTTTAATTAGCAGGGCTGGGCCCCACCTGTCATTGACTCAGGGGAGTCAACCAGGGCCCACCCGTGGTCAAACCCGGGTCGGCTGCACCAACGTTTAGCCGTCGGCGAGCCCGACGCGGCGGCGGAAGTGGTTTTGGCTGTTTCGGCCACCAAATGGGTCGCGGAGACCACCGGAGTGGAGCTGAGGACGAGCCGCAGCTCTTGGTGGAGTCCGTTGGGGTCGGGGTGGCCGGAGTTGGCGCCGGCGACGACTTTGGCGGCCATCGGGGTTCGGCCGAAGACGAACTTGACGCTAGAGGGGTCGGTGAGGCTCGGGGAGTAGCTAGTTAGGTGTTAAGTGACACGGTGAGCATGATGGACACCGTGGAGTGGTCGGAGGGTGACCGGGAGCACGTCGGCGACGAGCTCCACGGCGGTGGGTGCGGTTGAGCTCTGGGAGGTCGCTACACGGCTCGAGAGCAAGAAAAGGAGGGGGGAAAGATGGCTAAGCTCACAGTGAGTGCGACGAAGCCCTTGGTGTGGCCGGAGATGGATCGGAGCGACGACGGCGTTGAAGGGGATCTCCGGCGACGGCGGTTCGGGCGAGGTCGTTGCGGTGGACTCGGGCGTTGCGAGCGCTCGGGGCTCGGCTTGCTCGATGGAGTGGACAGCGGCGGAGCTCCTGGACACGATGAGAGGACGCACGGGTGGC
>NW_025289466.1:0-1082 GCF_018294505.1 Triticum aestivum
AACATGAGTACAAAGGTACTCAGCAAGACTTACATCAGATCCTACATACATGCATAGTATCAAGAAGGGTTGGTGGAGTTATTGCAGCAAGCCAGCTTTGACTCTTGGCTAGACTATCCTACGATACTCCATTTGAAACAGTTTTGCGCACACGAGTCCACTACTCACCACTTCAATACACTACCGAGGATCCGCCTCCGTCTTCCTACGGAAGAGCCATCCTCGGCACTCACACTTATCTTGAGGGTTTTAGTAGTTTCCATTTACTTGTCTATGAACTGTATAGGCAACCAAGTAGTCCTTTACCGCGGACGCGGCTATTCGAATAGATCATGTTAACCCTGCAGGGGGTACTTCTTCATACACGCTCTCACCACTTACCGTCGTTTACACGACATGTACTCGGCAACCTTCAAGCGGAAGCCCAACGTGGGTGTCGGCCACGACCTACCTAATCACCTAAGCCTCCAGTCCAGGTTTATCGCCTATTCAGGTTCCATCCGCAGGGAGTCCGGCCGAGGTTTCCCATATGGCCCCGAACGATGTGAACAGGGTTCCCGAGATACCTAACGGGTATTCGGTACACCCGGCCACGTACCTACCGCATCACAGCCCACCCCTACGGTCAGCGCTGTCCACGGCCTCCAGTAGGCTACAAACACCAGAAACTACTTGCAACTCCTGGACGGAGAACTAGGGTGAATAAGAAGTCGAGAGGGTCCATTTGTTTCGGGCCCAATGCATGGTAGTAGCTGATTCTTAAATCACACATACAGATCTCAGTGCTTAAGGTCGGCTTCAATGAAACAACCCACCATGTACTCCTACATGGCCTCTCATCGATACCTTTACCAAATCGTGTTCACCACACCACTCTCATTACCGACATAAACATTTCACTCTAGCCCATCCCCCAGATGAACCAGACCTGACACGACTCTAAGCATAGCAGGCATAGCAAGGTAGGAACAACACATACATATGGCTCAATCAACTCCTACACATGCTAGTGGGTTTCATCTAGTTACTGTGGCAATGACAGGTCATGCAGAGGAAATGGGTTCAACTACCGTAGCACACAG
>NW_025289467.1:0-1082 GCF_018294505.1 Triticum aestivum
AATAAGAAGAGGAAGAAAGGAGAAGAAGAGGAGAGGAAGAAGGGGAAAAATAAATAAGAAAAAGAAAAAAAGAAGAGGAGAAGAAGAAAGGAATAGAGGAGAAGAAGAGAAAATAGAATATATTCCCTCCCCGATAACAATTTTTTCCATGTATATATGCAAAAGTTAGATTTTTAGAAAAGTTTTATATATCTAGCTAGAAAGAAGGAAGAAGAAGAAAAAGAAGGAGAGGAAAAAGGAAAATAAGAAGAGGAAGAAAGGAGAAGAAGAGGAGAGGAAGAAGGGGAAAAATAAATAAGAAAAAGAAAAATAGAAGAGGAGAAGAAGAAAGGAATAGAGGAGAAGAAGAGAAAATAGAATATATTCCTCTATTCCTTTCTTCTTCTCCTGTTTTTTTTCTTCTTTTTTTTCTTCGATCTTCTCCTCTAGATATTCCTTTCTTCTTCTCCTCTTTTTATTTCAGGGTCGTCTAGGGGTCGAGGGTTCCAGGGTCGTCGAGGGTTCGAGTGGTCGAGGATCGCCGAGGGGTCGAGAGAGGTTTCCTAGTGTCAAAGTATTGAAGAAATCCATGGCTTCATCATTAGCTGGAAGTAACCAGGGCATGACGAAGTCCTCCAAAGTTATTTTGGAATGGTGTCCCGGATAGGATAATTTGCCTTTTTGTATGAATTTCAGCAAAGGCCTTCCAAATAACGATAGTTGGAAGGTTCTTGCTGAACTTTGTACCAAAAAGCGAATTATCCTATCTAGGACTCCATTCCAAAATAACTTTGGAGAGCTTCGTACCATCATGCACCTGTTACTTTCGCCTAATGATGAAGACATGGTTTTGTTGAATCCTTTGACACTAGGCAACCTTCCGACCCCTCGGCGATCCTCCCGAACATGAGAGGAAGAAGAGGATAAAAAAAGAAGAGGAAGAAGAAAAAAAAAGAGGAGAAGAAAGAATAGAGGAGTTCTTCTCCTCTATTCTTTCTTCTCCTCTTTTTTTCTTCTTCTTCCTCTTTTTTTATCGGGAACGAGGGTCGTCGAGGGACATATAGATGTAGTGTCATCGTTGTCGATATATACCCCCTCCCGAT
>NW_025289468.1:0-1082 GCF_018294505.1 Triticum aestivum
ATTATGCGTCAAGTACAAGAGCTTCTCGACAAAGGTTATATACGCGAATCCCTTAGTCCTTGTGCTGTTCCTATTATTCTAGTGCCGAAAAAGGATGGTACATCACGTATGTGTGTTGATTGTAGAGGCATTAATAATATTACTATTCGTTATCGTCATCCTATTCCTAGGCTCGATGATATGCTTGATGAATTGAGTGGCTCTACAATATTCTCCAAAGTTGATTTGCGTAGTGGATACCATCAAATTCGTATGAAATTGGGAGATGAATGGAAAACAACATTTAAAACTAAGTTTGGATTATATGAGTGGTTAGTCATGCCTTTTGGGTTAACTAATGCACCTAGTACTTTCATGAGATTAATGAACGAAGTTTTACGTGCTTTCATTGGACGATTTGTGGTAGTTTACTTTGATGACATATTGATTCATAGCAGATCTTTGGAAGAACATTTGGAACATTTATGTGCTGTTTTTATTGCTCTACGTGATGCACGTTTGTTTGGTAACCTTGGGAAGTGCACCTTTTACACCGACCGAGTATCTTTTCTTGGCTATGTTGTTACTCCACAGGGAATTGAAGTTGATAAAGCCAAGATTGAAGCTATTGAGAGTTGGCCGCAACCCAAAATGGTCACACAAGTGAGGAGTTTTCTTGGCCTCGCTGGATTCTATAGGCATTTTGTGAGAGATTTCAGCACCATTGCTGCACCTCTCAATGAGCTTACAAAGAAAGATGTGCCTTTTCTTTGGGGTACCGCACAGGAAGAAGCCTTCTCGGTATTGAAAGATAAGTTGACACATGCTCCTTTACTCCAACTTCCTGATTTTAATAAGACTTTTGAGCTTGAATGTGATGCTAGTGGAATTGGATTAGGCGGTGTGTTATTACAAGATGGCAAACCTGTTGCATACTTTTCTGAAAAATTGAGTGGGCCTAGTCTGAATTATTCTACTTATGATAAAGAATTATATGCTCTTGTTCGGACTTTAGAAACATGGCAACATTATTTATGGCCTAAAGAATTTGTTATACATTCTGATCATGAATCTTTGAAACATATTAAAAGTCAAGCTAAACT
>NW_025289469.1:0-1082 GCF_018294505.1 Triticum aestivum
TAAACGCACCCCGGGGATCGCAAATCGTGTAAATCGCTCTAGGACCCCAAAACGGTGAGTAATAGTGCACCAAACGGACCAGAATCGGCCAAAACTGCGATTGTTGATGACCGACACGTAAGCGCACCGTAGGGTTTGTCAATCGTGGAAATCACTTCGGGATGCCAAAACTGTGTAATAGTTCAAAAACGGGCCAAAATCGGCCAAAACTGCGAGTCTTGACGACCAACACGCAAGCACACCTTGGGGTTCGACAAAAATGGAAATCTCTTTGGGACCCCAAAACGGTGAGTAATAGTCCACGAAACGGGTCGGAATCAACAAAACCTGCGAGTGTTGATGACCGACACGTAAACGCACCCAGAGGTTCGTCAATCGTGGAAATCACTCCGGGACCCCAAAAAGTGAGTAATAGTCCACGAGACGGCCAGAATTGGCCAAAATTGTGAGTGTTGATGACCGACACATAAACGCACCCCCGGGGTTCATCAATCGTGGAAATCACATCGGGACCCCAAAACTGAGTAATAATCCAAGAAACGGGCCAGAATCGGCCAAAACTGCGAGACTTGACGACCAACACGAAAGCACACCTTGGGGTTCGACAACAATGGAAATCGCTTCAGGACCGTAAAACGGTGAGTAATAGTCCACGAAAGGGACATAATCGACAAAAACCGCGATTGTTGATGACCGAAACATAAATGCACCAGGGGTTCGTCAATCGTGGAAATCCCTCCGGGACCCGAAACTGCGAGTAATAGTCCGCAAAACGGGCGAGAATCGGCCAAAACTGCGAGTGTTGATGAATGACACGTAAGTGCATCTTTGGGTTCAACAACTATGGAAATCGCTTCGGGACCCCAAAAAGGTGAGTGATAGTCCACGAAATGGGTCAGAATTGGCCAGAACTATGAGTGTTGACGACGGGCACGTAAACGCACCCCCGGGATCGTGAATCGTGGAAATCGCTCTGGGACCCCAAAACGGTGAGTAATAGTCCACGAGACGGACCAGAATTGGGCAAAATGGTGAGTGTTGATAACCGACACATAAACGCACCCCGGGGATCGCAAATCGTG
>NW_025289470.1:0-1082 GCF_018294505.1 Triticum aestivum
TGCATGTGTATGGTGGTCTGAACATTGTAGATTATATCCTACTCCAACTACTTGGGCTGCTTTGAAAACTGCTATGCGTACGCGTTGGGTTCCACCATATTATCAACGTGAATTGCTTCAAAAATTGCAGCGTTTAAGACAAGGGAAAAATTCTGTAGAAGAATATTATCAGGAATTACAAACTGGCATGATTAGATGTGGTATTGTTGAGGAGAATGAAGCTATGCTTGCACGTTTTCTGGGTGGATTAAATAGAGAGATTCAGACCATTCTAGACTATAAGGAGTATACTAATATCACTCGTTTATTCCATCTTGCTTGTAAAGCTGAACGTGAAGTGCAGGATCGACAAGCATTGGGGCGAACTAACTTTTCTGCAGGCCGACCTTCATCATGGACACCACGTGCATCTTCTACTTCAACTGCACCAGCACCTCCGTCCGGTGCCACCTCCAGCCGTGATACAAGAAAACAGGCACAACCACCATTATCTGCCAAGAGCGCACCTGCGGGGCCTGCACAGCGTTCTTCTTCTTCCATGGCATCAACAGGGCACACAAGTGATATTATTTGTCGTCGTTGTAAGGGAGGAGGTCATTATGGGAGGGAATGCAAATCTCCGCGTGTGATGATTGCTACCGCGGATGGTGGATATGAGTCCGCTAGTGACTATGATGAGGAGACATTGGCTCTTATTACACGTGAAGAACATGGTGGAGATGATTCTGATCATGAGACGCAATACATGGCTCCTGAAGACGCTGACAGGTATGAATGTTTAGTTGCTCAACGTGTTTTGAGTGTGCAGGTCACACAAGCTGAGCAAAATCAGAGGCACAATTTGTTCCATACCAAGGGAGTTGTGAAGGAACGTTCTGTGCGCGTCATAATAGACGGAGGGAGCTGCAACAACTTGGCTAGCATGGAGATGGTGGAGAAGCTTTCTCTCACCACAAGACCACATCCACATCCTTACTACATCCAATGGTTCAACAACAGCGGCAAGGTTAAGGTAACATGTACTGTTCGTGTGCATTTTAGTATCTCTACATATGCTGATTATGTTGATTGTGATGTGGTAC
>NW_025289471.1:0-1082 GCF_018294505.1 Triticum aestivum
GCGTTGAAATTGAGGACAACGTGGGCCATTTGATCTACAATACATAGTGTAAAGATTTAGACTAAGTTCATGATAATTAAGTTCATATAATCAAATTATTTAATGAACTCCCACTCAGATAGACATCCCTCTAGTCATCTAAGTGAAACATGATCCGAATTCGACTAGGCCGTGTCCGATCATCACGTGAGACGGACTAGTCAAGATCGGTGAACATCTCCATGTTGATCGTATCTTCTATACGACTCATGCTCGACCTTTCGGTCCTCCGTGTTCCGAGGCCATGTCTGTACATGCTAGGCTCGTCAAGTGAACCTAAGTGTATTGCGTGTGTTCCGAGGCCATGTCTGTACATGCTAGGCTCGTCAACACCCGTTGTATTCGAACGTTAGAATCTATCACACCCGATCATCACGTGGTGCTTCGAAACAACGAACCTTCGCAACGGTGCACAGTTAGGATGAACACTTTCTTGAAATTATTATAAGGGATCATCCTACATGCTACCGTCGTTCTAAGCAAATAAGATGCAAAAACATGATAAACATCACATGCAATCAAATAGTGACATGATATGGCCAATATCATCATGCTCCTTCGATCTCCATCTTCGGGGCACCATGATCATCTTTGTCACCGGCATGACACCATGATCTCCATCATTGTGTCTTCATGAAGTCGTCACGCCAACGATTACTTCTACTTCTATGGCTAACGCTTTTAGCAATAAAGTAAAGTAATTTACATGGCGTTTATTTAATGACACGCAGGTCATACAAAATAATAAAGACAACTCCTATGGCTCCTGCCGGTTGTCATACTCATCGACATGCAAGTCGTGATTCCTATTACAAGAATATGATCAATCTCATACATCACATATATCATTCATCACATCTTCTGGCCATATCACATCACATAGCACTTGCTGCAAAAACAAGTTAGACGTCCTCTAATTGTTGTTGCAAGTTTTTACGTGGTTTGTAGGTTTCTAGCAAGAACGTTTTCTTACCTACGTATGACCACAACGTGATTTGCCAATTTCTATTTACCCTTCATAAGGACCCTTTTCATCGAATCCG
>NW_025289472.1:0-1082 GCF_018294505.1 Triticum aestivum
TTTGGCCGCTCCCGCTCAACTACGGAGACGAGTTTTACCACGGTTCAACTGCACCAGTGCCTATTTACCATGGTTTCGACCCCTTTCAGAACACGCTTGCCGCCGCTAGACGCGTGAATAATGAGCAGCGAGCTAAAACTTACCGTAAACGTGCAAAATAATAAAACGTGCTAAACATACGTCGCGCTCGTGCGTTTTGTTTCGCACGCGGTGCAAAAAAATTAAAAAGGGAATGCAACACGAGGACTTCCCAGGAGGTCACCCATCCTAGTACTACTCTCGCCCAAGCACGCTCAACTTCGGAGTTCTGATGGGATCCGGTGCTTTAGTGCTGGTATGATCGCATCCGACATGTTACCCCCGTCTTCGTCCCTTATGCTTGCCCCTCCCAGCTCCACTACACACACGATTGCACATTCCTTTGGCCGCTCCCGCTCAACTACGGAGACGAGTTTTACCACGGTTCAACTGCACCAGTGCCTATTTACCATGGTTTCGACCCCTTTCAGAACACGCTTGCCGCCGCTAGACGCGTGAATAATGAGCAGCGAGCTAAAACTTACCGTAAACGTGCAAAATAATTAAACGTGCTAAACATACGTCGCGCTCGTGCGTTTTGTTTTGCACGCGGTGCAAAAAAATTAAAAAGGGAATGCAACACGAGGACTTCCCAGGAGGTCACCCATCCTAGTACTACTCTCGCCCAAGCACGCTCAACTTCGGAGTTCTGATGGGATCCGGTGCTTTAGTGCTGGTATGATCGCATCCGACATGTTACCCTCGTCTTCGTCCCTTATGCTTGCCCCTCCCAGCTCCACTACACACACGATTGCACATTCCTTTGGCCGCTCCCGCTCAACTACGGAGACGAGTTTTACCACGGTTCAACTGCACCAGTGCCTATTTACCATGGTTTCGACCCCTTTCAGAACATGCTTGCCGCCGCTAGACGCGTGAATGATGAGCAGCGAGCTAAAACTTACCGTAAACGTGCAAAATAATAAAACGTGCTAAACATACGTCGCGCTCGTGCGTTTTGTTTTGCACGCGGTGCAAAAAAATTAAAAAGGGAATGCAACACG
>NW_025289473.1:0-1082 GCF_018294505.1 Triticum aestivum
TGCTCCAAATGGCTCTTCTTAAATGTTTGATAATTTTTGGTAAGGGTTCTGGTCCCAACCAAAATATTGAACATTTTTAAGGATTTATTTTTGGGACTTTGAATTTAAATCATAGCTATTTGAATTGGACTTATATCTACTGTTAAATAAATATAGGTCCAATAATTCTGAAATATTTTTGTGGAGCATTGTTTTAATTCTTTTAGCTCCTAAAAATATTGTCAGAAGCAAAATAAATTGAATTGGTTTCAAAACCAAATTCAAAACAAACCTGCAAAATAGAAAAACTGAAATAGTTAGAAAAGGGAGAGAGAGTCTTACCTGGCCCCTTACCTGGCTGGCCCAGTGGACAGCCCAGCCCACTGGCCTGGTGCCAGTCGTCCTCTACCTCTGCCAGTAGGCAGAGGAGGGAGACAGCGCACGCGCGCGCCGTGGCGCCACGCCACCTCCCTGCCTGCCTGTGTCCCTCGCCACCGCGACGCCTCGGGCCTTCTCTTCGGCGCCGCCTCGAACCCCTGGACCCCCTCACTCATCCCCTTCTCCTGCTCTCCCTCTCGCTCCGCACCTCGGGCCCGAACGGAGCCGCCGCCACCGACACCGATTGCCGCAGCCACCGTGCACCCCTAGCCTTGCCGATGCACCCAGGAGCTCCGCCTCGACCCCCTCCTTCCTCCCCACCGACCCACGGCCCTCCGAAAGCCCTGCAACGCCGTCACCATCGCCGTTCCGTCGCCGGCCACCGAAGCTCCCCTCCGTCGATTCGCCGGACCCCGTGCCTCCCCTGCCTCGCCAGCAGCACCAGAAGAACCGCGGTGAGCCCTCGACCCGATTCCCCTCTCCCCGTGCCCCACCTCCCTCTCTAGCTAGCCCCACCACTTTGCCCGAGAATCTCTCGCCGCCGGCCATGGCGTGGCCGTGGCCACAGCCACCCCAGCTCGTATCCGAGCCCACCGACGTGCTCACCGTGATCTCAGGAGTCCGTAGCACGCCCCAGCTCCTCCTGCCGTGCTCCCTAACCCCGACCCCGAGATTGCCCGAACTCCGGCAGCCGCAAAGGGGCTCGCCGCCGGCAGCTCCGGCCA
>NW_025289474.1:0-1082 GCF_018294505.1 Triticum aestivum
TCATCCCTTGCATACTATAGTTCATCACGAAGTTCTACTAACTTGGTGATGGTGACTAGAGAATTCTGTCAATCATTATCTTATCTGGAAGATTAACTCCCACTTGATTCAAGCGATTGAAGTACCCAGACAATCTGAGCACATGCTCACTAGTTGAGCGATTCTCCTCCATCTTTTAGCTATAGAACTTGTTGGAGACTTCATATCTCTCAACTCGGGTATTTGCTTGAAATATTAACTTCAATTCCTGGAACATCTCATATGGTCCATGACGTTCAAAACGTCTTTGAAGTCCCGATTCTAAGCCGTTAAGCATGGTGCACTAAACTATCAAGTAGTCATCATATTGAGCTAGCCAGACGTTCATAACTTCTGCATCTGCTCCTGCAATAGGTCTGTCACCTAGCGGTGCATTAAGGACATAATTCTTCTGTGCAGCAATGAGGATAAACCTCAGATCACGGATCGAATCCGCATCATTGCTACTAACATTTTTCAACAGAATATTCTCTAGGAACATATCAAAATAAACATATGAAAGCAACAACGCAAGCTATTGATCTACAACATAATTTGCAAAATACTACCAGGACTAAGTTCATGATAAATTTAAGTTCAATTAATCATATTATTTAAGAACTCCCACTTAGATAGACATCCCTCTAATCCTCTAAGTGATTACGTGATCCAAATCAACTAAACCATAACCGATCATCACGTGAGATGGAGTAGTTTTCAATGGTGAACATCGTTATGTTGATCATATCTACTATATGATTCACGCTCGACCTTTCGGTCTCCGTGTTCCGAGGCCATATCTGCATATGCTAGGCTCGTCAAGTTTAACCTGAGTATTCTGCGTGTGCAAAAACTGGCTTGCACCCGTTGTAGATGGACGTAGAGCTTATCACACCCGATCATCACGTGGTGTCTGGGCACGACGAACTTTGGCAACGGTGCATACTCAGGGAGAACACTTCTTGATAATTTAATGAGAGATCATCTTATAATGCTACCGTCAATCAAAGCAAGATAAGATGCATAAAAAGATAAACATCACATGCAATCAATATAAGTGATAT
>NW_025289475.1:0-1082 GCF_018294505.1 Triticum aestivum
GCTAACTATAGGTCATTTTAGAGCTAGCCTAGGTTAAATAGGTCATTTTGGAGCTAAGTAAGGTTATTATGTCATTTTGGAGCTAACTAAGCATATGAAGTCATTCAGGACCTAAAATATGTCATTTCTTAAGCATATTATATCATTTTAGAGCTAGCTAAGCATATTAAGTCATTTTGAAGGAAAAGATGCTAAGTATAGGTCATTTTAGAGCTATCCTAGGTTAAATATGTCATTTTAGAGCTAACTAAGGTTATTATGTCATTTTGGAGCTAGCTAAGCATGAGTAGTCATTTAGGAGCTAAACTATGTCATTTCTTAAGCATATTATGTCATTTTAGAGGTAGTTAAGCATATTAAGTAATTATGGAGCGAAAGATGCTAAGTATAGGTCATTTTAGAGCTATCCTATGCTAAATAGGTCATTTTGAAGCTAGCTAAGCATATTAAGTCATTTTGGAGGAAAAATGCTAAGTATAGGTCATTTTAGAGCTATCCTAGGTTAAATAGGTCATTTTGGAGATAATTAAGCTTATTATGTAATTTTTGAGCTAGCTAAGCATATTGAGTCATTTTGGAGCTAAAAAATGCTAAGTATAGGTCATTTTAGAGCTATCCTAGGTTAAATAGGTCATTTTGGATCTAAGTAAGATTATTATGTCATTTTGGAGCTAGCTAAGCATATGAAGTCATTTAGGAGCTAAAATATGTCATTTCTTGAGCATATTATGTCATTTTAGAGCTAGTTAAGCATATTAAGTCATTTTGGAGGAAAAGATGCTAAGTATAGGTCATTTTAGAGCTATCCTATGTTAAATAGGTCATTTTGAAGCCAGCTAAGCATATTAAGTCATTTTGGAGGAAAAATATGCTAAGTATAGGTCATTTTAGAGCTATCCTAAGTTAAATAGGTATTTTGGAGCTAATTAAGCTTATTATGTAATTTTGGAGCTAGCTAAGCATATTGAGTCATTTTGGAGGAAAAAAAATGCTAAGTATAGGTCATTTTAGAGCTAGCCTAGGTTAAATAGGTCATTTTGAAGCTAGCTAAGCATATGAAGTCATTTAGGACCTAAAATATG
>NW_025289476.1:0-1082 GCF_018294505.1 Triticum aestivum
ACGATTGATGAACCCCGGGGTGCGTTTATGTGTCAGTCGTTAACACTCACAGTTTTGTCCAATTATGACCCGTTTCGTGGACTATTACTCATCGTTTTTGGGTCCCGAAGCGATTTCCATAGTTGTTGAACCCCAAGGTGTGCTTACGTGTTGGTCATCAACACTTGCAGTTTTGGCCGATTCTGGCCCGTTTCATGGACTATTAGTCACCGTTTTTGGACCCCAAAGCGATTTCCATGGTTGTCGAACTCCAAGGTGCGCTTATGTGTCGGTCATCAACAATCACAGTTCGGGCTGATTCTCGCCCGTTTCTTGGACTATTACTCTGTTTTGGGGTCCCGGAGTCATTTCCACGATTGACGAACCTCGGGGTGCGTTTACGTGTCGATCATCAACACTCACATATTTGGCCGATTCTTGTCCGTTTTGTGGACTATTACTCGCTGTTTTGGGGACCCAGAGCAATTTCCACGATTGATGAACCCCGGGGTGCGTTTATGTGTCAGTTGTCAACACTCACAGTTTTGTCAAATTCTGACCCGTTTCGTGGACTATTACTCATCGTTTTCGGGTCCCGAAGCGATTTCCATAGTTGTTGAACCCCAAGATGTGTTTACGTGTTGATCATCAACAGTCGTAGTTTTGGCCGATTCTGGCCCGCTTCATGCACTATTACTCACCATTTCGGGGTCCCGGAGTGATTTCAATGGTTATCGAACTCCAAGGTGCGCTTACGTGTCGATCATCAACACTCGCGGTTTCGGTCGTTTCTTGCCCGTTTCATGGACTATTACTCACCGTTTTGGGACCCCAAAGCGATTCTCGTTTCATGGACTATTACTCAACGTTTTGGGGACACAGAGCGATTTCCACGATTGATAAATCCCGGGCTGCATTTATGTGTCAGTCGTCAACACTCACAGTTTTGTCCAATTATGACCCGTTTCGTGGACTATTACTCATCGTTTTTGGGTCCCGAAGCGATTTCCATAGTTGTTGAACCCCAAGGTGTGCTTACGTATTGGTCATCAACACTTGCAGTTTTGGCCGATTCTGGCCCGCTTCATGCACTATTACTCATC
>NW_025289477.1:0-1082 GCF_018294505.1 Triticum aestivum
CCCCCCCGGGCCAGTGCTCCTCTGAGTGTTGGTCCGAACTAGAGCCCTGTGCAGCGCCCCCTCGGGGAAACTCGAGGTTTGGTTTTAGTTGTACGGATTGCTCATCTGAGTGTGCCCTGAGAAAGAGATATGTGCAGCTCCTATCGGGATTTGTCGGCACATTCGGGCGGTGTTGCTGGTTTAGTTTTACCCTGTCGAAATGTCTTGTTGTACCGGGATACCGAGTCTGATCGGAGTGTCTCGGGTGGAGGTCTATTCCTTCGTTGACCGTGAGAGCTTGTCATGGGCTAAGTTGGGACACCCCTGCAGGGTATTATCTTTCGAAAGCCGTGCCCGCGGTTATGGGCAGATGGGAATTTGTTAACGTCCGGTTGTAGAAAACCCGAAGTTGACCTTAATTAAAATACATCAACCGCGTGTGTAACCGTGATGGTCTCTTCTCGGCGGAGTCCGGGAAGTGAACACGGTGTTGGAGTTATGCTTGACGTAGGTTGCTACAGGATCACTTCTTGATCATACTTTTATCGACCATGCTTTGCCCTCTCTTCTCGCTCTCTTTTGCGATTGTAGCCACCATATATGCTAGTCGCTTGCTGCAGCTCCACCTCATTACTCCATCCTTCCTATGAGCTTAAATAGTCTTGATCTCGCGGGTGCGAGATTGCTGAGTCCCCGTGGCTCACAGATACTTCCAAAACCAGTTTGCAGGTGCCTATGTTACCGAGCAGGTGACGCAACCAAGCTCAAGGAGGAGCTCGATGAAGATCTTGCCCTTTGTGTTGTTTCGTTCTAGTTGATCAGTAGTGGAGCCCAGTTGGGGTCGATCGGAGACCTTTGTCGCATTTGGGGTTCTTCTTTTATTTTGGTTCCGTAGTCGGACCTTGATTGTATCTGGATGATGTAATGCTTTATTCATGTAATTGTGTGAAGTGGCGATTGTAAGCCAACTATGTATCTCTTTCCCTTATGTATTACATGGGTTGTGTGAAGATTACCTCACTTGCGACATTGCTTTCAATGCGGTTATGCCTCTAAGTCGTGCTTCGACACGTGGGAGATATAGCCGCATCGAGGGCGTTACA
>NW_025289478.1:0-1082 GCF_018294505.1 Triticum aestivum
TGTGGAATTTTTTTGCAGAGCCGGACACTATCCTTGTGTTTAAAATCTTCTATGGAGTATTCAGAGGAGGAACCCGCCTTGCAATGCCGAAGACAATCTGCGCGCCGGACTCATCATCATTGAAGCCTTGTTCAGGGGCTACTGAGGGAGTCCTGGATTAGGGGGTCCTCGGACTGCCGGACTATATACTTTGGCCGGACTGTTGGGCTATGAAGATACAAGATTGACGGACTCTCCTTTACGTGGAAGGCAAGCTTGGCAATTCGGATATGTAGATCTCCTCCCGTGTAACCGACTCTGTGTAACCCTACCCCCCTCTGGTGTCTATATAAACTGGAGGGTTTAGTCCGCCGGACAAGAATAATCATAATCATAGGCTAGCTTCTAGGGTTTAGCCTCTACGATCTCGTGGTAGATCAACTCTTGTAATACTCATATCATCAAGATCAATCAAGCAGGAAGTACCTTCGTCGAGAGGGCCCGAACCTGGGTAAACATTGTGTTCCCCGCCTCCTGTTACCATCCGCCTTAGACACACAGTTCGGGACCCCCTACCCGAGATCCCCAGTTTTGAAACCGACATGTGGGTCATCAGGTCACTGGAAGGGTTTCAGTGTTTATTGGGGTACTCCCGATGCGTAATATTTAGGTGGAAATTTTTTTCGGTGATGTTAAATTATAAATAAAAGAATCTAATAATTGTTAGAGGGCTTTTATATTTAATTTAATACCAACGGGGCAAAAAGGCCAAGTAGTGGAACTTATGCCTAGTAGGGAGGAGCCCGCTTTTCCACTTAGGGAAGGAAGGGGGGACTGAATTGGACGGTGTTTCCCCGTCCTTGGTAGGCCAAGGGGGAAGGGAAAGCTTCCCCCTTGTTGCGCCTCCTCCCCTCTCCTCCAACCTATATATAGTAGAGGATTTTTGTCTTTGGACATACATGTTTGGAGCCTCCTCTAGTTCCCACTAATTATAGTTCTAGTTGATCCTAGTTGAGCTAATTCGAGCTAGACCTAGATCCTCTAATCCTGATAGTTAGAAGCCCAGTGTGGTTCTAATCTCCTCACTCTAATTCTCTAGATAC
>NW_025289479.1:0-1082 GCF_018294505.1 Triticum aestivum
CCGAAACCTACTCCGGCAAGGAAACACGAATCGGAATCTAGATTGATCCCGAAAACAAACCTAATAAGCAAGGAACTCGGATTGGTGGTGGATATATGGTGGTGGTATATGGCAGCGGATTGGTGGTGGTATATGGATACGGATTCGGAGCGGTGGTGGTAGATGGCAGTGGCGATGATGATGGTGCGGCGACGGCGTGACAACTTGTGAACAGAACTCGAAACTCTAAAAGACTAGACGCTAAGACCAGCAACTGAACACGACGATGCAACCGCAAATTCAACAAAGCAAATACAGAAAAGATTATGCAAGGCTCAGATTGGTTCGGATGGGATGAACTAACCCTAATTTTTTTTTTTTTGGCTTTTTCGTGGACTATAGGTATGAAGAACAGACTCGATCTAAACTATGAAAAACTGTAAAATCTCACCGAGCAACCTGGAAATCTGATACCACTTAATAGAGGCGGGGGTGTCCCGATCTTTCGATGAGATGATAACTATCAATTTGGTGGAGACGACTTTGACGATCCGACTACAAACGTGCAACGACGTTGTGCCTTAGCAATCGCTAAACCAACTCCGAGAGGTTATTGACCACGCCGGAGCACGATCAACCTGACCACGAAGGTCTATTCCTGCAAGCAATCGAAGAACAAGCAAGAATATGATAAAAGCAATCTGAATATCGCGAATATGTATGAAGTATTGATAATGGCGGGGATCCGTAAGCGGTCTTGGTCTGGTCGTTGGACACAAACGAAGTACACGAAGTTGCAATGGCTAACTTTTAACTAAATAAATCCCAAGGAAAAGCTACTAGATGGATCTACTTATATAGGAGCAAGGGGTGGCGGCCAAGGAGGTGGGAGGACGTCCCAAGGCAGCCTAAAACTAAATCTAGGTCGTACAAGGCCAATGGGCCCAAGTGGAGGTGATGTAACACCTTTGGACTTGTAGTTTGACTCGGATTCTGCTGCAGCATCAGATTGTTTCGTCCACAACTCAACGCTCCGGACGAATTTGAAGGTGATTCCAATTGGGTTGGAAAGTGCACGAAATCTAGTTTCCAACAAAAAAAAA
>NW_025289480.1:0-1082 GCF_018294505.1 Triticum aestivum
CCCACTTCTTTTGCTTCTCAGTGAATACTTGCTTGGGCTCAGGCTCTTTTTTCGCCTTCATATCCGCCTTCCATTTCTCATAATCAGCAGACGCGGCCAATTTGGTTTCAGCTTCACTAAGTTCCCCAGGCCTTGGGAGGAGAGGCTTCAGTGATGGCTCCGGTACCCTTGTGGTCTTAGGTACATAAGGGTCCGGGTTAATAGTCCAGGAGCGGGTTTCCTTGCTGTCCGCCTGCTTCTGCTTCTTCGCCGGAGGTGGATTGGGGGGCGTCGTACCCGCCGGAGGAGGATTGGGGGGCGTCGTACCCGCCGGAGGTTGTGGATCGGGGGACGGCGTCGAATGGCGTGAAGGAGGTGTAGGTGAACCACCACCACCACCACCACCGCCACCACCGCCACCACCGCCACCACCACCACCACCACCATCGGAGGGGGGTGGACTTGCTAGCCTTGGCGCCTCGCCTAGAAACACTATGTACTTCTTTTTCCATAGAATGAACTGGCGCTTGACATCTCCAAGTCTGCTCTCCCCTTCGGGTGTAGGTTTGTCAATCTCCAGGTCCTCAAACCCTTGGACTATGTCTTCCACCGTGACACGAGCATAGCCATATGCAATGGGGTTGTTGTGGTGGAGTGCTCCAGGTGTACAGGGTAAAGCACTACCGCTAGCTACCTTCGTGGAAACGTTCCCCACGGGATAATGCAGATCACATTCTTTCATCTCCTTTACATCATCCACGGGGTAGTGAGGCTCCGGTGCACGAATCTCGATCATCGGTGCACTAGCACCAGGCGGGGCATCCGTGGAAGCCACGCTGCTTCTCCGCTGCTGGCTTCCGCGATCCGCTTCATGATCTTCATGCGGCCCTGCAGCCGATTTTTCTTTTACTAGTTCATGCACGGTCTGCTTCAACTCATGGAGTTCCGATGCAAACTTCGTCATAAGATCTGCATCCCGGTCCGTCTTTCTCTTACGGCTTCTGTAACAGTACGGGTCATTGTCCTGGGAAAACCCTACTTTCCACGGAACTTTGCCTTTGCCTCGTACACGTCCTCCGTGTTCATCATTCCCGAGGGCTGTT
>NW_025289481.1:0-1082 GCF_018294505.1 Triticum aestivum
CAATTTCAGGGTCTTATAGCTCAAAAAAATCAGTAAATGCATGAAAAATAACAAATGAAGTCAGAAAGGGTTGAAAATTGATGATGTGGCTTTGAATGGTGCATTTTGAACACAGAAAAACTATGTAGTTCAAATAAGATCAATAAAATGAAATCCCTTTGTAACAGACGAGTTTCCGTGTGAAACCCTGATACTTCGAATGAGATTGTCCGTCTTGTACACGAAGTGCATCCAGTTTTTGCCGTAAGCCTCTCTACTTTCTTGCACATGCTATGTGGGTGAAATGATGACACCATGCCAACTTTCAACCTTTTCAGAGTTCATTTGTAGTGCTTTTTTCAATTTCAGGGTCTTATAGCTCAAAAAAATCAGTAAATGCATGAAAAATAACAAATGAAGTCAGAAAGGGTTGAAAATCGACTATGTGGCTTTGAATGGTGCATTTTGAAAACAGAAAAACTAGGAGTTCAAATAAGTGCACGAAAATGAAATCCCTTTGTAACAGACGAGTTTCCGTGTGAAACCCTGATACTTCGAATGAGATTGTCCGTTTTGTACACGAAGTGCATCCAGTTTTTGCCTTAAGCCTCTCTACTTTCTTGCACATGCTATGTGGGTGAAATGATGACACCATGCAAACTTTCAACCTTTTCAGAGTTCATTTGTAGTGCTTTACAATTTCAGGGTCTTATAGCTCAAAAAAATCAGTAAATGCATGAAAAATAACAAATGAAGTCAGAAAGGGTTGAAAATTGATGATGTGGCTTTGAATGGTGCATTTTGAACATAGAAAAACTATGACGTTCAAATAAGATCAATAAAATGAAATCCCTTTGTAACAGACGAGTTTCCGTGTGAAACCCTGATAATTCGAATGAGATTGTCCGTCTTGTACACGAAGTGCATCCAGTTTTTGCCGTAAGCCTCTCTACTCTCTTGCACATGCTATGTGGGTGAAATGATGACACCATGCCAACTTTCAACCTTTTCAGAGTTCATTTGTAGTGCTTTTTTCAATTTCAGGGTCTTATAGCTCAAAAAAATCAGTAAATGCATGAAAAATAACAAGAAGTCAGAAAGGG
>NW_025289482.1:0-1082 GCF_018294505.1 Triticum aestivum
CTATGACTTATGGATTGATTCTTCCTCATTCAAAAAATTTTCTTGCCATGACCTAGGTTGAAAATTTTCTTCCAAAACCCGTCCCTCCACTTTGGGTCAAGCCAAGCATCCTATTCCAGCAAGTCTCAAACTCTTTTAAATTTTATTCCTATTTATTTTATCCTCAAAACAATTTCTGTCAATTATTTTGGGCCTTGATGAGTTACAAAGGAACCACCAGATCCCTTTTGAGTTTTGGTTCCAAACAAACTCCTCTGACTAGTCCTTGGTACCCTCAACCTGGATCCATCAAGATCCACTGGTCCACAGTTCAATTTTTTCAAATTCTGCTTGCTGCAAGTTTGGACCAGATTTGCCATTTTTGGTGAAATTCATTATTTTTCTTCTCCAAAAATTCTGAGAAAAATCATGCGGCCTCCAGATGCATCAAGAGACCTCTCCACCAAAGATCAACTCCAGAAAAAAATTTCCACGTGCTTGAATCATTTCATCGAACAGCTGGCGTGCACAGTTTCTGTCAAAGTTCAGAAATTCAGTGTTTCAGTTTCAGACGACAGTGTCGTTTCTTCAGAACCGCGGCGTCAATCTCACTAGTGCACGCGTTGGCGCCTTGCTCACTGCTCCTCCTTCTTATCCACCGCGCCGCACGGTCACCTGGACAGTTGCGAGCGTCGGCGGTGAGCTGGCAGAGGTGCATCGCCCCTGTGAGCGGCGGCAGCAGCACTTGCTGCGGCTGCCAGAGAGGCGCAGCGAGGGACGGCACCGTCCAGCAACGCCCACACCACCAGAAGCCTACGCGTGGCCGTCTTCTTCCCCGTGCATGCTGCAACACAGTCGCCGTGGCCTAAGAGGCGCAGAGCACGCTCTCTGCCGTCGACGTGCCCGTGAGGCCGTTCCGTCGAGAGCTTGGAGTATCACCCAAGTCATACCAAATTTAGCCCTTGAACGGAACCAGTGGACCATCACGATGATGCCCAATCACCTAAACCTCCAGCCGACCACTGCCTCGCTGTAATCGCCCGCCGGAGTTATCCCGTTTTCAGCAACCGCCTCGGGCCGGCTATAAATAGTGACCCCGAGCT